>NC_047128.1:10771454-10863954 GCF_009829125.3 Periophthalmus magnuspinnatus | reverse complement strand
GTGCTATTAAAACACCATATACAGTTTAGTCACAAAAAGTTGATTTAGTGTTTAGTTCGACTTTAATAAGGATTTATATTTGGTTGATTTTAAAAGTGCATTAATCATTTAAAAATGGGGAAAGGCCCTGTGGAGGTTTGAATTAAAAATGCTACTTCAAAAAGTGGTGACTTTATTCATTCATAAATATGTGACAGTAGAAAAGGTTTCAGAGGTAGTCATCTGAACACTTATTTTGAAATAAGCCATTTTCATTTTGATTGTAATAGTTTGAGATACTAGGCTTTATACTGCATTGATTTGTGTCACACCAGTACCATCAAATTGAAAATAGCTTCTGGATGGGAGCTGAAACATCTTTAAACCAACCAAAATCATTTTCTACCTTGGATCACTCCTGGATGACTGAGGGATCACACCGTCTCATTGTTCATTTGGGGATATTCAAGATTCATATTGCTGTAATATCTGAGGATTGATCAAGATGGATTGCTGAATTAAATTATTATGAGTTTTACAAGAAACAATTTTTAAAAGAAGTCTTCAAATGCAATAACTGCCATGGACACTTGAGACTTCTGACGCCAAGAATTCACATTACTTTGCTGCTCATCCACTGCACTGTCCAGATTATGTAAAACGGAAAGGTGAAAATGTGTGTTACGGCATGAGTAAAACTACTCAATAACACATTAACTGTATAGTAAATAACTTATATTTTAATATCCAAATGTTCTGTGTTTTGGAAAAGAGGATTATCAAGGATTGATCTAACTGCCTAATTTCTCTGATTTAAGTAATCTGAATGGTTTATTGAAGGGATTTTTGTGTTGATTTAAGTTGAGTGGCCTTAAAACTTGACTGTTTGAGACTTGAAGTACTTGAATGTACAATACACTTTGTGAATAAAGTATTAGTAGAGTAGTTGCACAAGCTACTTTACTACTTAATAATAACAAATGTTATGTTTGAATATGCTGTCTGCCTTTGTCATGGATGAAAACATGCTGCAACAATAAAAATATTTTAATGCCATGGAGATGTTATTGCTTTGCCTGGTATGTCCCACAATATGGCATTAAACTTGCATATATTTCATTTACTCTATTACAAGTGTTTTATTGCAAACATGCCTTGCCTTGAAAAACATGCATTCTCTCTTGCGTGGAGTCACTTGTAACTTTAATTTTTTTTCTTTCATTTTTTTTTTAAGTCTATTTTTTAAATTATTTTTACCTATTTATCTATTATCTTGTTTTATTGCACCATTTTACTGTACCATTTTCCTTCTGTTCTTTAACTGTGCGGTGCAATACTGGAATTTCCCCACTGTGGGACTAATAAAGGCATATCTTATCTTAATGCCATATTGTGGAAAATTATAGGCATTGGCAAAGCGATAGCATCTTAATGAAGACAAGCAAAAGTTACATAGAGCACTTCATTAAACAGTCTGTTTCAAAGGGTGCGTTCACACTTGTACATAGACCACATTAAAACTAAACTGGGTCTAAACACAACTGCACCCAGATGAAACTGGGCTCAAACCAGGACCAAATCATGTTAAATCAACTTTTTGGAGTGCTCTTTCATATTATTCTCTCATTAAAAACATGCCTGAGGACGTTTTAGATGTCATCCATGCATGTTTGAGTAATTTAGTCTCCCAGGCACTATTCGAACCCTCCTTACGGATCGCTGTAAAATTCTGTCCAATGGTCCGCCCACAAGCTTACGTCACCCATGCTCCCACACGACAATTCTCCATAAATATACACAAACATGGTACAAAATAATACACTACAGTTTCATAAACCTGAAACTTGTTAAAGATGTTAATACATTGTCTTCGGGGGAATTTTGAATTTTCAAAACAATAAAAGGTAACAGTGATCCAAATATGTTATGTGCTAGCAGTTAATACCCCATATAAGTGTAATACCCCCTGTTTAAGTGTGAATGCAACCTAAAATACAGTTTGTATGTCCTGATTTTGATACCAGGTCTAATGAGGTCTGGGGTGGTCTAGGTTGAGACAGGGTCCCTCACAGGGGCATGAAGGAAGGGGGCTGTTAGGGTCCTTTGCAGGGGCATTAGGGGAGAAGGTTCTCTCACTAAAGCATTAGGGGAGAGGCCTTCACAGGGGTATTAATGGAGGGAGCTGGTAGGGTCCTTCACACATAGGGGCATTAGTGGAGGGGGCTGGTAGGGTCCTTCACACACAGGGGCATTAGTGGAGGGGGCTGGTAGGGTCTCTCATAGGGGCATTATTGTAGGGGGCTGGTAGGGTCCTTCACTCACAGGGGCATTAGTGGAGGGAGCTGGTAGGGTCTCTCACAGGGGCATTAGTGGAGGGGGCTGGTAGGGTCCTTCACAAGGGTATTAATGGAGGGAGCTGGTAGGGTCCTTCACACATAGGGGCATTAGTGGAGGGGGCTGGTAGGGTCCTTCACACACAGGGGCATTAGTGGAGGGAGCTGGTAGGGTCTCTCACAGGGGCATTAGTGGAGGGGGCTGGTAGGGTCCTTCACAGGGGCATTAGTGGAGGGGGCTGGTAGGGTCCTTCACTCACAGGGGCATTATTGAAGGGGCTGGTAGGGTTCCTCACAGGGCCAGTAGTGAAAGGGGGCTGGTAGGGTCTCTCACAGGGGCATTAGTGGAGGGGGCTGGTAGGGTCCTTCACAGGGGCATTAGTGGAGGGGGCTGGTAGGGTCTCTCACAGAGGCATTACTGGAGGGGGCTGGTAGGGTCCTTCACTCACAGGGGCATTATTGAAGGGGCTGGTAGGGTTCCTCACAGGGCCAGTAGTGGAAGGGGGCTGGTAGGGTCTCTCACAGGAGCATTAGTGGAGGGGGCTGGTAGGGTCCTTCACAGGGGCATTAGTGGAGGGGGCTGGGGTTTGTATCTTGGAGGAGATTTGAGGCGACAGAAAACACATTTGGTGAGGAGCTCTGATGTCTGCAGTCTGGACACGGGGAATGGTTTACCACACTCTTCACACTGAAAGACAGATTTTTAATTTTTAGTTTTCAACTCATATAGTTGCTTTTTAAATTAATTAATTAATGTCATTTTTATAAAATAATCAAATAATTCAGGTTTGGATAAGAGCATCCTGGATATAAAGTATCAATATAGGTGGAAGCAGCACTAGTAATAGTAACTGATAGTAGTAGCAATAATTCTTTCGGATAAGTAAACAATTCTAGTAGTAGTATAAGTAGTAGTAGTAGTAGTGAATTATTTAGAGATGTGCTACTTAAGTACTGTAGTGCCAGTTACTTTGAGTATGTGAACTCCTATCCCTTGGGATTTCTTCTGTTCCATCACAGCCGGAATTTCATCAATGTTTTCAATATCCCACATCCGGATAGTGTGGTCCTGAAAGTATAACATTTAAGTATAGGAATTACATGATACACAGTGTTTACGTTAAAAACTGTAATTACCTTTGAGGCAGAGATAACCAGCTTCCTATCAGTACTAATGGACACATCTGTCACCCAATCACTGTGCCCCTAAAAAATTACATTTAGATGAGTAAAGTTATAATATAGAAATATAAAATGAGCTAACACAGACAGTGGGTTTAAATTGATAGTAAAAATCAAACTAGAATAATCACATAACCCAATAATAATTTGTTTGTCAGTTTGTCTTTTCCATGTTAATCTGATAACTTCAGAAATCAGATCATGATGAGATTTTTGGTGTGCATGAAAACATAGCTGATGATGAAGTAGTTAAAGTTTACCTTTAGGGACAGGCTCTGACTGAGAGAGGTCATGTCCCACAGAGACACAGTTTTATCAAATGAACCTGACACAAGGAGGGTACCTAAAGAGATACAACACAATTAGTATTATTAAAATCATGAATATAAACTAATAAAAACCCAATATTTTTTATGAGGTTTGTAGATCCAACAAGTACAGGACCAGGACTAAACCAGGACTAACCCCAGGCTAAACCAGGGCCAACCCAGGAACAAAGCAGGACTAGATCATGACTAAAGCAGGACTGGACCCTGACCAAACAACTAAACCAGGACTAAACCAGGACCAAACCAGGGCCAAACCAGGGTTAAACCAGGACTAGCCCCAGAACTTGCCCCAGGAGTAGCCCCAGGATTAAATCAGCCCCAACCCAGGAACATACCAGGACTAAATCATGACTTAACCAGGACTGAGTCAGGATTAAACAAGGACAAAACTAGGACTAAACCAAGACTAAACCAGGACAGACTCAGGCCTGATACAGGACTAAACCAGGACTAAACCAGGACTAAACCAGGACTAAACCAGGACTAAACCAGGACTAAACCAAAATCCACCATGTTTATAAAGCATTTGTTGTGTGCCAGTATAGTATCTTCCTTGAGTCTGACCATCATTGGAGAAGCGACAGGAGCTAACACTGCCCTCGTGTCCTCTCTGAAGAGACGTCCCGCCGTGGCTCCTGAAGCCCCCTGCCTGCAGGTCCCATAGCTTCAGGCTCTTGTCCCATGATGCACTGCACAGGAAGTGGCCATTTGATGTGAAGCAGCAGTCAGAGATGGCGTTGGAGTGGTTACTGGTGAAAGAAGAACAAAACAGTATGACACAATAAATACAACGTGAAAGACTTAAGAACTAAGAACAGGGTCTGGTGATGGTGCAGTCTTGACCATTCTGGGTTAAAGGGGCACTATGTAACTTTTCTGGTAGATGTTGTGCCACATGCTTGCCTCCACTGATAAATTTTTCCTTTGCCAAAAATGTTTCACAGTCTGACAAACCTATATATCTCTATGGGGACCAGCAGGTGACACCACAAGGCCAAGTTACAGGTCAGATCTGTGGAGAGTCAAGTCAGCTCCCAGTTGGAGTGCATGTTTTATAAGGTATGAAAAAAACATATGAGAAATAAATACAACAGTTATAATACACGCAGGACAGATGTGTTTAAAGAGGGTATTACCCTTAAATCAATTGCTAACACAGAACATGTATTACAATGTTACCTTTCATTGTTTTGAAAATGCTGTATTCACTGAAAACAATGTATTAACATGTTTTACTTTAATTTTTGACACTCTGACTCCCCTCTCCCTTTGCTCTCTGCTCTAAGTCACTCCTCCTTCAGAGCGCGGTCACAATACAAGCAGCTAATGAAACTACTGCACATTGCTTCAGGTTTGTGAAGGTGTTGTGTATCTTGCTTTCCTACTTCAGGCTTGTATTTCATGAGGGAACAATGTTATAATGTGGTAGAAAACTATATATATAAAAGCATAATATCCCCTTTAATCCCATACTGTGGAACATCAAAGGCAAAGCAATTACATCTCCATAGAGACAAGATGGTGTCAGATTCCCCACCTCAAAAGGAACACAGTGCATCTTAAAGACATGAATCCTGGGCCTCTTTCTCATACTTATCACTCCTCCCTCACCTGTTCATAGCTTTTGCACCCGTCACCTAGCTCAGTTGTTGATGACCTTTGCTCCTGTCACCTTGCTCACCTGTCGATGGCTTTTGCCCCTGTCACCTTGCTCACCTGTTGATGGACACTGTGGTCTTGTGGCTGTGCAGGTCCCACAGTTTGATGTAGCGGTCAGCAGAGACGCTGACGATACGTTTGCTCTCAGTGTCGAACCGGCAGCGAGTGATTGTGGTTTTATGATAACCTGGGAAAAGATACAGAAGCAGGACAAAAATAATGGACGTCTGAAGTTAGTCCCAGTTTCCTGATTAAAATCATATCATGTTCCACTTAACTTTTGTCTCCTCTCCAGAATGTATTTGTTTAGAAACTTTAAAGTCCCACCATGTAACTTTTTAGCCAAGCATACAATACAATTAACTACACTACAGATGTCAGTTTGGATGTTTTTATTGCACAGAAAACATGCATCCTTACTGTGAGTGGCTTGCATCTCCATAAACCTGACTCTTATTTGCCCTGGAGGAGGGCCTAGTCCTGCTTTTCTCCATAGTACCAGAAAATGATGTGAATGCAGTCTGATATTTTTTTCATGTGTATAGGATTATGAATGAATAACAATAGGTAGAGCTCATATTGGCCATACCATTAATGTGGTGCACTGTCTGACCACTGGCTGCGTCACTGATGTAAATGCCGTACTGAGGAACCACAGCACAAACTAGGAGTCTCCCATCCGGAGAGGAGGAGCAGGAAGTGAGCAGGCCGGGCTGACGACACTTCCACTGGGGATGAGGGAGAGAAACACAGTCATGCATTTAAATATGTCATGTATGGAGACGAAATGACCATGTAAATGACCGATTTGACACTGAAATTACTAGAAAAATTCACAATCCAGATGAAACAAAAATAAAATGACCTGGTTTATTATAGTTATTGACAAATACGCCTATATTTTGGGGATTAAAATTGTTGGCTTCATATCAAAATATCTGTGTACCTTTTAGTTGAACATTTGTGTTATTAGTATCATTTAGTATTACATTTTTATAATTTTATATATATATATATATATATATATATTATATATATATATATATATATATATATATATATATATATATATATATATATATATATATATTTATATATTTATTTATTTATTTATTTATTTATTTATTTATTTATTTATTCATTCCCTCAAAGGTACATTTGTGGAATAAGAGGCAGTTACCAGCATCTGTCCTGTCTCTATGTCCCAGGACACCATCTTCTTATCCCAGGAGACTGTTACCATCCTGACAAAGCAAAAGCACAAAAACACACGAGGAGTACATAAAACTTCGCATTCATATGATGACATCACAACTGGAGGACAGGTCAATTTAATCAGATTGTAGATTTGTTGACCTGATTTATGGTTAATATCTCTGTAATTTCTGGGCCTATTCACATTAAACAAAACAAATCAACCAGGGCAGCAGTGTCACCAAGTATATGACGTGAATGAAAAATGAGTGAGTGTCTGAATTACTATGTAAGACTACTTAATTTGAGTCTGATAATATTTGCATGTAATATTTAAATGCTTTGGCAATACTTTACAAAGATGTGTGGATCTGGAACCATATTGTGTCCACTCATATTTAGATAGGAGTGACTGACAAGAAGATTACCCAATCAGATTGAAGCAACATTCATTTGTGTCAAAACAAACATATCGGCTTGCTAGAATAAAAGTACCACAGAGGACTGAGAAACAGCACAGACGTCTGCAGAATCAACACAAGCTCGAGTGCCAGACATTTAGTTATGAGAGTGCTAAGATGTTCAATGTGGGTACTCACTTAACATGTTCATGCAGCCTACTCCCCCACCTCCTACTATGTTTGAGTCAATATTTTAAACAAGTTTAAATGTAGTTAGCTCCTGTAATGAATTATAAAATTTGGACCATGAAAGTGGGGCAATAATCTTTTGGGGAGTTAGGGGGGGTGCATTGACCATTATAGGGGAGGCTAGTGCCCCCTCAAGCTCCCCCTGGTACCACCCCTGAAAAGAAGCACTAACCTCTTATTTATTTCAGGTAAAGTTTAATTCATTTTCTTAGGTTAGGACGGATGTTTGTCATGCTCTATGGTCTGGTTCCAGACCTTTCTGGTCTGTAAAACAGACTGATCAGGCACCAGTTAATGTAAAGTAAACATAATTCATTCAGTTGAAACTCACCAACCTGTTAGTGTCTGGGATCATGGCACACTCTATTATGGTTCTATCATGGCCTCCACTGAAAACTCGGACGGGTCGACAGCTCTTTACCTCCTGTGAAAGCATCATTATAATAGTCATCGTCAATGTGCTACAGTTATTCTTTCATTCATGTTTTGATAATAAAAATCAGGAGTTCTGAGGTCAGTACCCAGAGGCGAGCGGTGCAGTCGGAGGAGCAGCTCACAAAGAATGTGTCGCTGACGCAGAAGCGTGCGGCTGTGATTGTGTCTGTGTGAGCTCTCAAAGTCTTCACTGGAACCTCAATGAAAACAAATACATGTTACACAAAACGCAAAATATAGAATGACAATATTAGGATTATTTGCTTTAAAGTGTACTATGTAGCTTCCCAAGACGGGGGTCCATCACCTGCTCTGCTGTACTGAGACATTATTACTAGGTCTGGGGAGATAGACAAGTTCAAGAGACGAGAGAAGAGTGGGTCCACTCCAAGACTACGAGAAATTTGTGTTGTTTTTAACAATATATCAATTGTGTGACTCAGTTCAAAATTTTGGCCTAACCTTTTTTATGCATTACATTATTTATGATTTTCGCTGTCATTGTAGCAATGCTTTTTGGGCTGTAGCTTCTCAACAGGTGTAACTCGCCAGCGCTTGACGCCTTTTTGTCCTGTCCAAATGTAAACACATGGAGAAACTGGTGGCTGCTGCCAGTTTCTTATGATATGATGCACTTTTAACTAAATGAGCGTTCACTGAAACCAGTCATTATGGTCCAGTGGCAATGCTGCAATACCAGAAAAACTACTACAAGGTAGTAAGTGTTAGCGTAAGCGTAACAGTACAGCCGAGGCTGTGAGTCTAATAATGCGATGAGCCTGGATGGAGGACGTGGACAGGTCGTGTTTGTACCGGTGTCCCGTAGCTCCACTCCGGTGCTTCATGTAAAAGTTCCGCTCCTTCTTCCGTGTCATGTCTGTCCGCTTTTGGGTCGTCTACAGACATTTACTCAATAACTGAGCTTTATGAGACTAAATACCACAACAACGTTTACACGTGCTAGCATAACAAGCTAGTTAACCTCAAGTGTTCCGTTAAGATCCCGGTTACCATAGCAACAGAGTCTGGGTCACCTGACATGTTTGACGGGGTCCCTAGCTGTGATAAATACAGGCCTGTTTTTAAGCAAATTAATAATGATAAATAAGTCAACAACACCAGCTCATGTATTGTACAATATATAGAATTTATTGTTTACAACAGCACTTGCAATTGTGACAAGAGTCCTCACAGAGGACACTGAGCACGGACAGTCTTCAGCCTGAAACAAGAGAAAGACAAAGTTATGCCACAAACAACTTCATAAGAGAAATGGATCCATAAACAGTGTAGTTGAATTTTACCATAGCAAACAACTGGTTTAAATTTTTTAAATTTTTTACTTTTCTACTTTATTTTTGATGTTGAAAAATGGCAATGTGCCATGTTTAAAGCCTATAAGCATGAACCTGGTGTTTTTTTTTAATAATTGCAAGAAAGAACAGAGCTGTGGGTGGATATAGGGGATCGGTAAAAACTGAATTTTTTAACATGAATGCAGAGCAATCTAAATCAAACATGCACAAATCAATCAAAATAAAACTTTGAGGAAGATAATGGTGAGTGAACATTGTTATAACATAGTTCAAACTTTATAAAAGAAAATGTGCATAATATGTCCACTTTAAAGGTGTACTATGTGACTCTTCTGCTTGTCTTCATGAAGATTTGATTTCTTGGCCTTGAATGTTCCACAGTATGGTATTAAACAGTAAACTTATCTATCTCCATGGAGTCTACCAACCAGTAAATTAACAGTTGCAAGAAGTACATTTAATGCCAAACATGTGCTGTACATGTGACAATAATTGCAGACCCCATATCAGGAAAAGTTACATAGTACACCTTTAAACTATCTAAAGTAAAAACAAAACCATATTTAAACCCTGACCTCCTGAGCAGCTCCTCTGTTGACACATCACTGGTGGTGTGTTCAGTCTCTGTGTCGCTGTCTGAGCTGCTCTCCTCTCTCTTCTTCTTCTGTTTTCCTTTGTGCTTATGTTTCTTATGCTTCTTCTTCTACACAAACAGAAATTCATATTGTTAGGTCAGACAGCAGCTTATACAGGCTTGATTTTCAGGCATCAAGACCAAACTAAACAAAAATGATTGTCTTAAATCAGTGCTATTCAACAAAATGTTTCTGAAGGTCAGATTTTTTGGAGGCCTCTAGGGTGCACAAAATGCCACCACACAATTTGAGATGGCACAAAATATCCCTGGCACTAGATTTGTTTTAATGATGACAATATAACGACAACAGCTAAATAAGATTTTTTGTGAAAATTAAATATAAAAGGCTTTACCTACATTGCTCTGCAAAACTGCTAAAGCTTTACTGAACGAACATGGTATTAAAAAAAATGATACAAATATGGTTCTTTGTATCCTGAATGTTTACCTTCTTCTCCTTCTTGTGCTTGTGGTCTTTTTTATTCTTGTGTTTCTTGTCTTTGGACTTTCTGTGTTTTTCATCTGAACTGGGAGACGGTGATCTGGCCCGAAGATCTCTGCTGCTGCTCTCTAAATGAAGGCAATACAATTTTATTAAATAAAGTTAAATTATTTCATTCATTTTTTTAAACAAATCAGTAGTTACATTAACCATTTAACTTTGGTAGTAGGGGGGTCCACTATCTGCTCATCTACAGGAGATTTTTTGACTGGAATCATCCACAGAAGGGCATTAATCCTATCCTTTTTACTTTTTTTTATACACATGCTCGCCTCAGTGAATATAGTTAAGTTTAATGCCATATTGTTTTTCACATTCTAAGCAAAGCAATAACATTTCCATGGAAGCAAGCAGGTGGCTCATGCCAAACTGATGTGTGTCACTCTGAATTGAAACACAAAACGTCAACGTTTTTTTGAATGTGATTTGTGAAAATATTAACAAGGGAAACAGATAAAAAAACTTTTGTTACATCCAGTTGAGAGAAAAGCAGACATCTTCCCTGTTCCACAAAAGCTCAAAGCTCTGACCTGCTGCAGGTTCTTAACAGTCTGTACTGACGCTAAAATCGGCTGAAGGTCAGCCGAAGGTCGTCTGTCAGCATCACCATGTTTGTTTTGGTTCGTTTGGGCGCTTCACCTTTGGCTTATGCACAAACTTCAATGCTGCTCTGTGATTGGTCCACCTTCCTGATTATCCTTACAGCGGGGCCATGCCAAGATGGAGTATCATGAGTTTGTGAACTCAACAAATAATGGCAAGAATCTGTCTGCAGTTCAAGATTAGGTGGCAGACCCTCCACCAGAAATGAAACACACAATGCAACTTTAAAGAACTAAATATTTAGTTATAATACTAAAATGTATCAACAGTTACGCTTTAATGACTGTTTAATTACTGTTTGATAAAGAGCTTGGTATCAACTAAATGAACAATGAACAAACTCACTCAGTGCAAAAGATGGCGGCGGCAGCTTAGGTCCAAACCACTCTTGTTCTTCTGTTTGTGATGTAGAGGGTGCTATACAAATAAAAGAAAAATAATGGTAGAATCAGGTCACTTTGTTTAAAATTGATAAAAGGCTGTGTATTAAAAGCTGCAATATGTACTTTTAAGATATTTTATCTTCTGTTATTTTTTTTTACCTGGAATGTTCCATAGTATTAAACATATCAGCCTTGCATTGATTGAATTACAGGTGTTTTTATTGTTCAAAAATACCTTGAAAAACATGTTCTGGTGGCTTCACCTTCTTCTCTCCATGGAGATGGATAATTCTAATGCCTTATTGTAAATCATTCCAATCCCGAGATAGCAATAACATCTCCATGGAGACAAACCAGTGGCGGACCCTCCACCAGAAAAGTTACATAATGCACCTTTAAAAATCAGCCAAAATGCCATTATAATGAGTTTGGAATTCAACTAGACCCTGAAATAGAATTGTGGCGTCAAAACTTTACAACTCACTACATATAGCTATATTGCTTTTATTTTTACCAGTGTTCTGCTTGGTCGACGTGGCAGCTGTGGCCATGGCTACAGACGATGTGGTTGTTACAGAGAGTGTTGTCGTGGTGACCGCAGTATTAATATTAAATAGAATGTGCGTCACATGTCCCTGCTCCTCCTTCTGCTCCTTCTTCTGCTCCTCCTTTTCCTCCTCAGACTCAGATGAAGATTTCTCCTCAGAAGAACTGGAGAAAATGGCTTTGAACACATCCATTGGAGGTCGAGTCTCCTCTGTCTCCGAGTCTGAGTCCGAGTCTGAATCAGAATCACTGCTGTCCTCTTTACTGTCTTTATTTAACGTCTCTTTAGTCTGTGAGGAAAAAGACACAAATGTAGTAGGTTTGTCAAAAGTACAGAAAAATCAGACACTAATCAAGACTAAAACTAATATCAAAACTAGATACTCATTTGAGCAGGTATCGACACTAAAAAAGTCTCACTTACAAAACAGAAATGAACCTTTCCTGAATAGCTTTAGAATGATCTTGAGCTGTATCAGAACAAGTATAAGACCATATAGACTAGTAGATGCCCATGGACCACTATGGAACCTACCTGGACCAATGAGGGATTACACAGCTATAAGCCCACATGAGACTATAAAAGAAAGTAGTACCATTTAATGTTGAAAATCACATTCTATTGTCTAAAAAAATAGTTTTCAAAATAGGTTGACAGAGTTTGAAATTTTAGAATCTTGACAACACTAAAATGTGGTCATTTTTTGAGTTTTGAGTTTTAGGCTGAATATCTTTCTAAACAAATGACTATTTTAGTAACTGACAAGTCAGTGATTATATTTTCATTAGTCAACAGGTAATTTCTAACATCAGATTCACGCTGCTGATGACGTCTTGAAAAATACTTACAAAAGTATGTTATATGTTATTTTGATTATAGAGAGTAAGATTATAAAAAAAAATTACACTAGTTTATGACCATTTTGATTTTTCATGATGAATACAACTGACTGTTACAGCACAAACGTAAATAACTTTGCAGATCAAAGCCAACTGATTAAAATTAGAATTGCGAAATTGGTATAAAAATGTTTAAAATTGTTATCCCTGCATAATCACACAGAATAAGTATTAAAAAGTATTAAAACACAAGCAGCAACAGTCCTGCCTCTGTTCTGAAAACAGATTTGAAACAACATTCACCTCTGTCCTTATATCCGATTGTTGATCTTTAGAGTCCGGAGCAGGTAAAGCTGGGGTGTCTGTCCTGGTCTGGTCCTTGGTCCTGGTCTGGTCCATGGTCCCAGTCTGGTCTGGTCCTATCTCAGAACTCTGGTCTCGTGCAGCACTCAGCATTTCACTTAGAGCATCACTGTCTTTCATTTCCTGTGACACGTCCCATCGAGACTTCTTCACCTCCGGAGCTTTTGGAGGAGGAACTGAGCAGAGGAACAATAATGAGTCAAAAATATACAACAGAAAATATTGTCCCCTTTTAATGAAGCATTATTTGTATTAGTTTTGGCTTTTAAACATTATCTTGAGTACTTTTGCATTTCATGTTATAGAAGTTAAAATAATTAATAAGAATAAAGACATTTTTCAGCTTGTAATCTGGTGTAGCGTTCCATCTACTGGCAGCAGAGTCCATTGCACAGGGGAAAAAATAAATTACCGGTATCTGATGAAGGAATGTGCCTCAACATGTTAATATAAACATGCAGTAGAAATAAAAACCATTTGATAGCAGCTATGCTTAGAATGAGTCTGGGGATGATTTATGGACTTAAAAACTGCACGGGAATTCTATCTGTAAAACCCTCACATGGTTAAAACAATTTTGCATAATGTGTCCTTTAATTCTGTATTTTTGTTTAATCACATTGAAGTTTGAGTATGATATTTGTGAAGTTATGTCATCAGCAAACATTATTGAGACACATAACATAAGCCTTTTCTGCAGAGCAATAAAATAACAATAAGGCTGCTGTGGCAGGGGTCCTTATTTACCCTGTCAGAATTGCAACCATCTATATCTAGGATGAATTACAAATACCGTATAGTTCATTGAATAACAAATGCATACAACAAAAATCTTAAATGAGAAACAATTATTGTTAAAATCTAAATTAATTTAAAAAAGAAATTAAGTAATGACAACAACAAAAAAAGTAATTAAAAAAAAAGATTACCTGAAGTCTCTCTGCTCTCAGGGACAGTCAGGAAGTTGAACACTGAAAATTTGTCCCGTTTCACTTTGGGCAGACCCACCAGACTCGACCTGTGATCAATCAGATACAGTTATACAAAATAAATACAGAATTATTCATATTCTAGGGGAAAAAAAGGAATTACATATTTTTCCCAAATCCTAAATCCAACTTTAGACTAAAAACATTACACTGAAGGTAAACATACATTTTATGAATAATATAAATTTACAGTATGAACAATTTTGGGCTTGAATGTAAACATGCTATGCTATAAACTTATAAATCCAGTCTTACCCTGGATAAGGGTCGGGGACATTGAAGCGTTTACACAAAAGCTTGTCTGGATGCCACTCAAACGTTTCTCTGGTGAGTTTTCCAAACATCTTCATCTTCACTGCTGCCTGTTTGTCGTCCAAGTCTCCCTGGAACAGAGAATTAGTTCATAAGAGTTGGTAATAAGATTTTACGCAGCTAAATACCTTAATGATGATGAATGTATTTATCAGTAGGGACCTTGTATCTTATCAAGGTTATTCCACTTTTTATATAATTTTATGCTCATTTATTTATGGACATTTTGCACCCCAGTAATTCTGATGTTAGAGCCAGAGTTCTATGCTAAAATTTATCTGTATTAAATGCCAATATTGCTGGATTAAATAAATTGAACATTTATAACTTGTTTGATGTTACCTCTTCGTCCCTGTTGACCTCCACAGTGTCGTCATCGTCTTGTTGTTTGCCCCTTGTGAACCTGGAGGAGAGGAAGGAGGAGGAGGGCCGATACAAGATGGACGCCCGAACAAACTCCTCACGCTCCCGACTCCTCTCCCACTCTGTCATCTGAGGGTCCAGGCTATGCTCCAGGGCATCTGACAAAAAGGGACACAAGGATGTTTAACCTCCTAAGACTTGAGCTCTTTACATTATGTAGTTTCTGAGAAAACAAAATAATTTTGATAAAACATTTGAATAATGATTTGCAAAAACTATTTATTTAAGTGCCTGAACACAGCAACACTGAGTGTAAAAACAAAATGAGAAATATCAATTGTGCCTCTTGGAACAATGTGGCTCATGTGAAGTGCTGCTAACAGGTGCAGGAAGACATGTGCCTTCACAAAAAAAGAAAAAATAAATATTCTGAACATTCTAAACTCTTAAAAATATTCTAAATTTTATATATGTTGCTGTTCTTGTATGCTGTTCTTCTTCTTCTAATAATTTCCATTGTGGCCTCCACATATGTGTATGCCAGGTCCTAGGAGGTTAAAGCTTTATGCACTGGTTAAACTCACTAACGTCTTGAAAAAGCATGTTTTTTTCAAAATTATTCCTGTTTATTGACAATTTCTATATTTCATACATTCAAAATGTGCCATGTTTTTCTTTGAAAAAGGAATCAAGCTGTGACTTGCTATAACTACTTTGTGATGCTTGTACTACTTTTGGACACCTCAGAAGTATATTTGAATAATTTCTGTGTACTTAGAAATTGGCACATGGCAAAAGGCTCAAGCCATTTGCAAATCAAATAAATCTGAACATGTCTGGTGAATCTAAAAACAGAGCAGCACCTTTGTATTATTACAAGATGGCGTAAAGAAGATTGAGGTTGTAAGAAGGATATCCTAAATAAAGTAAAACTCCATGTTTGTTTTACAGGTATTATTACTACATTGTAGATCTAACAATAATTCCTACAAAAAAGTCACCAATGACCTTCATGTTTAGCTGGTGTATTACCTTTGTCTCCCTGTCTGAGGCGGTTCAGGTACTGCTCGTATCTCTCTTGTTTCTCTAGGTTCTTCTCAAATGGTTTAAAAGTTTGTGTTGTGGTTTGTCCTTTCCACGCCGACAGAGCTTCCTGCTGCTGCTCCTGGCTAATACTAGGTTGAGGCGTAACATTTGGTGCAGGCTTTGATGAAGACGTAGGAGGAAAAGGAGAGGGCCGCAGTGCACTCTGGGAATTAGAGTCTTTGGTGGGCTGTGTCTGGAGGCTGCTTTTGGACTTCCTGATGTGTTTGAGACGCTCTCTGTCCGCAGGCTTCAGTAAGTCCAGCACTGAACTGGGACCTGAAACAATATGAGATCTATGTAACTGGTAAACACTGCTAGTATTACAGTAATGTACAATCTATTAATGCCACTTAAACTAGGAGATATTAATTGTATGTCATATAATTAATAATGCAATAATGCTGTGTAGGGCATTAAGATTAACAGCATTCAAATCGGATATATATCCTGACTGAAATACCGTGTCTCCATGGGGGCTTATTAATGTTATATATATAAACCTTTTTGTTCAGATGTCTAGTATTATGTTCTGAAATGCTCCCTTGTCACAGTTACATATTCATTCAGGCAAAAGGGCAAAAAAGTGAGGTGCCAAGGACTTTGCTATGAGTGGAGTGCAATATTCTGTTGTTTGGCCCTTTTGTGACCTCAGTTCTTTGGGACAACAGGCGGACATTAGTCTTTGGCTCTAATCCGGTGTGTTTACATTCATGTTGTATCATGTCTGTCCATTAACATGCACTGTCCCAGTCAAATACATAAAATAAAAACAACAACCATATTCCTTGCCCATACCAGATGACTGTGTGCTCACATTTGCACAATCACCACATCAAAATTGAAATAAACTGGGACTAAACCTAGAACTAACCCTAGACTAGACCAGGACTTAACCAGGACTAGAACAGGACCACACCAAGTCTACATTAGGACTCAAACAGGGCCCAAACCAGGATTGTGATCACACAATGGAGAATGGAATGGAGAAATTACTAACTCAGGTGGTTCAAAGTCTTACCTTGCAGAGCCTCCTCTCCGATCAGGACCCTCCTCTGCCCAGAGTCCAGCTGATGGCGTCCGGTTTGGGGCTCGTCTTTGTCCATGTGCCCCCTGGAGGTCTTCAGAGCCTGGGCCAGAGCTGGACTGACCCCCGTCACGTGAGACACAAAAGTCCCGGGATTAAACCTACGCACAGGCCGGTAGTCTCTGGGCAGTCTGGGCGGAGGGAAAATCTAACAAACATACAGTGTACATTACATACATACACGGAATGACTTCAACCAGAGAGACAGCATTTTTGGATATTATCATTATAATAGTACTTACAGTTTTCAAAGCTTCGGATTTTTGGGCCAAAGTGAAGCCCTCTAAGATTTTACCGATGTAGGAGGCGTCTTTGTTTGAATCTGGAAAAAGAAAATGTAGACAGTAGTTAACGATTTACATTTTACCGGCCATAACTGAACTGGCAAAGTCATTTTTTGGCCAAATTATTTTTATCATAATGTTTACATTTTATTTTATTTATTTTCTTGCACTCAAGGTTGCAATAAGCATGTACAAGTCTGTAAGTGTCATTGGTTCCTTCCTCAAGCAATCAGAAGGGTTTTTATAACTAAAAACAATGCTAACTAATATCCATAACGTGGTTGTTTTAAGTCCAAAAGCCACTTTTAAAATACAAGATTCTTCGAAGTGTGTTAATAACTTTGTGGTTTATAAAGTTTCAGAAAAAGATTTTAAATAAAATTATAGCTCTCATGACCATTAGTTACCACAGAGCTGATTAACCCTGAGTAAGCTTTCAAACTTTTTTTTTTCATTGATGAGAAAAATGAATGAGAAATTTGCGTCCAGAACCAAGGAATCAGATCCCCCTTCCCTAGTTTCTATTTTCCCAAATACCTTGAAAAATTTCATGGGATAGTGGGCCAATAGGCTAGTGAGCTTTTTAAAATTTGTCTTTAATTTAATGTATTTAAAATATGATGTTAAAATATTGATCTGAAAATAATGTTTTGTAATATTTCAACCCAGTTCTCCAGTACCATATGCATTTTGCATACAGAGCAGCTCTGGTCTGTCCTCACCCTTCTTCTTGGTGTATTCCTGAGGAGCAGTCCATCCAAACAGTCCATCTGTGGGCTCCTCATCCTTGATCTCTGTGTCATATTTGGACATGGAGTCTCTGTGATAAATGTCCTCGTCCTCATCCTCCAGTGCCCCCACACCAAACCCCTGAAGCACAACCAAAGGGAGGCCACAATGGAAAATTTTATATTAGAATTATTTTTACAATACTATAGGGACTTACAACTTAATTTACTTTCAGTGAAGGTGATTACATATTTGACATATATTCAAATTTAGGGTAGTGTAAATCTAGGTTTGTAGAGTAGAAATCCCCCACCTGTCCAACCACTCCTCTGCGTCTGCTCTGCTTCTGTTTCCCTCCGAACAGTTTCCCTTTTGAGTCGAACTGTGGGTCGAACAGGTTTATGTGCTCAGAGGCCTGTCCCAGAGCCAGACCCGGATCCAGACCGCGGTACCCCAGACCCTGCAGCCCTAAACGGGGAGTGAAGTCCACTGGAGTCACGTCTTTGGGTGCAAATGTCACATTCTCTGGAGCAAACTCATCATCATTCTCCTCCTGAATGGCAAAAAGTTTATAGAGAAATGTAAACTTGCCAAAAAAGGAATGTTTATCCAAATCAAAATAGTAAAAGCCAAAAGTAAAATCTGTCAACTGGACAGTACTTTTGGCTTTTACTATGGATTAGACCTGGAGGACTGAGGGATTACAACGACCAAATCAAAGGTTATTAATAAAAGGTACCTTGAAATGTAATTATGTAACGAGTTAATGTTATAGAAAAAAATACTGAATTGTGATTGTAAACAGGAAAAACTGAGCAATAATTGATGGATGTGTACTGAGAGACTTCACTCACATCAGAGCCCTCAGAGCCGGAGGGGGGGAGTGCACATCCGTAGACCCCGACACCTTCTCCTGTTAAAATGAAAATGCCCATTACAATTAGTATATGTTTTTGCTTGTTTGTTTAATTAACATTTTCAAATTCTAAAACCTGTTTGTCACCATGGAGATTAAGAGGTGTGCCATTAATGGCACAATGTGGAACACTCCAGGGAAAGCAATAACATCTACATGGAGACAAGCAGGTTTCCGTTTTAGTTTTTGACGTCTTTAACATGAATTTATTACCTGTCTTTTGTTTCTTTGGCTTCCTCTTCACTCGAGGCCCAACTCCCTGGCCCTCTCTCCAGCCCATCTTCTTCAGCAGCTCCACACCGATGGACGACCTGAGAAATGTAAGAAAATTACTTGTGTACCGCTAAAACTACAGTATTACATTTGCATAATAAATTGGACCATGTTGTATACCAGAAACCCTCAGTAAATTTCAATATTGTTTAATCATATGATTTATGATTTATGCATTGCTGTTGTGAAATCTGTTTTGTACAGGGATTTGCAAATAGATTAGATTAGACTAAACAACTACAGGTGTGGCCTCAGTTGCAGTTTGTCCTGTTCTTAAATACACATTGTATAAACTGCATTACTGCGCAGGTGCGATGATATCCTCCAGCAGAGTGTCTCCGGGGATCAGGGAGGACTGAGCATTCACGGCTCGAGCTTTTTCTGTGGCCAGGTCTCTGTGTCCTGACTGGAACTCTGCACTGCGAGTGATCTCTCTGGGGGCAATGCCATGCTCTCCAAAGTCCTGTCATGAAACAAGACAACCATAATTAATAGTAGCGATGAAAAATATTGGAAAAATGTCTATTGATGTTTCTGACAAATTTTGTCATTTAATTTGAAAGTACACATTTTAAACATATGTAATATTATTAACATTTGAGAGAAAAATGAAATATAACCTGCTTAACTAATTGCACATTGCAAAACATGTTAGTGTAAAGAGGTAATTAGGTTTTATACACAAGAGGAGACAGGATCTTTACAATGGACACTAGTTGGCAGCTTTTGTGCTTTACAATCTTTTTTTTACAGGGATTAATCTTGCATGTTAGTATCATGCACAATAATTTGATTTTATGCAATAAACAAGTGATTATATTGTTTTATATTTATAGGACAAAATGTAAGAAACCAACTTAAAAAGTAAATTATAGTCTGAGAAAAAAAAAAATGTTTGAGAGGCATTCATCAATATTACCTCCTCGTCCATGAAATCCTCTGGTCTGGCTTGCTGCTGTTCGGCTTTGCTTTGCCGTGAAGACTTGAATGTGGAAGGAGTCCATCCTGTTATCAAGACAAATATATAGTAAAAGAAAGTTAAAGTTAAAATAACAAGTAGACTGCACGAGTGATATGAGAAGTTTACTGACCTTCTTTGGAGCCGACAGTGTTAAAATATCCGGCAGAAAACCCTCCAGTGAACGCCCCATGGAACCTCTGGTATCGGCCCTTCTCATCTCTCACTGTCTGTTCATATATGGGCACTGGCTTCTTCAGAGGCTCATCTGTAACAACAAAACACACAGTAGTAACTTGAGGATGGGGCAAATACATACATAACATATCGTATATTTTGATGCCAAAGATGTCCAAAGATTTAGTCTGCTAAACATATAATGTCAGTATTAATGGGTAGGATTAAATGCTTATCAAAATTGGTACTAGGAAGTTTTCAATTATTTTTCTAATATATGAGAAAGTCTAATGGCATTTAATTAGGCCAAGATATGTAAAGGTATCTTATAAATAGAAGCTTAATTATTAATTACAAATTAGACATAGGTTACCCAGACTAAGTTTATTTTTATGCACAATTCTTCAGAAAAGGAGTATATTGGACTATTGGACTAGACACAGGTCTTTAGCATTCAATTATCATGCATGAACTACAGGTATGATTAAAGCATAAACGCAATGTCAACATTAAGGGGGCATGTTTTTTTTTTTAACTTTAGCATTCTGGCTAACTTGCTATATCAACCCATAAATCGGGATGTTTTTACTGTGTTTAATCCAAGTATAAGAAGAAATGCTTTTTGACATTGCATTTATGCTTGATAAAATAAAGTTAGTTCGTTATTTACCCTCTTCTAAAGGCTCTAAAGCGGTCCCATACGATACAAAATCATCCTTTTCGTTATTACTGTCCGCCGCCATGTTTTCTACAATTACGGCAGCCGCGGAGGGACAAAGTAGTTAAGCAAAACCATCCAGACAAAAATGAAAAATTACTGGCATCTTGTGGTGAAATGTCTAGATGCAATGACCAAATTCAGTATTAATTAAAAATTGAAATTTATTTGTTTATTTCTCTCTCTCTCTCTCTCTCTCTCTCTCTCTCTCTCTCTCTCTCTCTCTCTCTCTCTCTATATATATATATATATATATATATATATATATATATAGAGAGAGAGAGAGAGAGAGAGAGAGAGAGAAATATATATATTATATATATATATATATATATATATATATATATATATATATATATATATATATATATATATATATATATATATATATATATATATATATATATATATATATATATATAGACAAATAAACAAATAAATTTCAATTTTTAATTAATACTGAATTTGGTCATTGGTATGTTGTTTTACCTTATATTTTTTGTTTTACCTTAATGTTATATAGCCGATTGTAGCGGAAAGTGAAAAGTGTTATCTCTCCAGATACTCAAATACTATAGGGTTAAATAAGGTCGATGTAGGGCTATCTTTAGTTTACAACCAACAAGTGGGTCAATGAGATACTTCACTAGTCTCTGCAAATGTAACACCTAAATGTGCACGCACCGTACACATGTGCAGCAGCAGCAGTAGTAGTAGTCTAGTACTAGCAATGCAGTAGTAATAGTAGCCGAAGCAGTAGAAGTAGTAGTAATTGTAGTAGTAGTAGCAGTAGAAGTAGTAGTAGTAGTAGTAGTAGTAGCAGTGGTAGTAGTAGTAGTAGTAGTAGTAGTAGTAGTAGTAGTAGTAGTAGTAGTAGTATCTGTGGCCAGTAGGAGTCTCCATTAGACCACAAATACACTGAAATGAAAGAGAGTCTGTACTTGTGAAGCAGCTTTGCTTGGAGACATATTGTGACATGGGGTTTATTTAGTCCTTATGCTGCAGTCGTGAAGTCAAACAGAAACTGAAAAAAACAACAACTTTGTAGGTTTATAATAAATAATGAAAGTGACTGGAGCTCACAGTAAGGACACAAGGACACATGTTTTTGATATTTTTCAATGTGGCCATAATTAATGAACATGCTTTTACTTTAGTCTATGTTGGGGCCAAAAAGTTACATACTGTGGCTTTAAATTGTTGTGGTTGTTTCCTACTTATGAAACTTTCAAAATAAATTAGTACAAACAATATAAACTCATCTGAATCTTTTTTTTTTTTTTTTTAATCATCAAGAAGAGTCAGTTCACCAGAGGAAGTCATGAGGCATTTCATGGCGGTAAACTATTGTAGCCACAGCTTCCCTGGGGCAGACTGGCAGAAGCGAAGCTGCCAATCTGCGGCATCGGCCCCTCCAACCACCACCAACACACACACCACATTTATTTTAGGCAATGTGTCTTGCCTAAAGACTCAACAACATTTTTTACGACTGGCACCTCACTGTGGCGCCTGGTATCACAGCGGTCTCCCATTCAAGTACTGGACAGTACAAGCTCAGGCTCTGACCAGCCGCTGTGGCCACACATGTACAGTTCAGCTGTTGTTTTCCCGTCCTGCTGCTTCAGACAAGATCCTCTTAGAGAGTCAACATTGTGAAAACATTATGAAGCTTTCATAGTATTCTATGAAATAATATGTGACTTATTTAAACGCATCATAAACTCTGCAGGATCTTCACTTTTCTACTTCTCAATATTTCTGTATGCCTTTTTCTCCCTCCCCACCTCTTCTTCCACCACACTTTCCCTCTCTCTTACTTCCTCCATCTCTCTCTTTTTCCGTCTCCTCTCTCTGTCTCTCCTCCTCTTCCTCTCTCCTCTCCCTGCCTCCCACCCCCTCCTCAGTCTCCATCTCTCGCCTACTCTCTTTCTCCATCCCCTCATCTCTCTCTGCGGTGGTCTTGTCTTGGGGCCGTGTTACACCTTTTCGCAGCTAAATGTCGTCATGGCGATAATGTCGAGCCGCCGGCGCCGCCTGGAATATTAAAGAGTCCAACGGTGAAAGCAGCGCTCACAAAACTCATGACTAAAGCATTACTGTGCATTTGTGATCCAGGCTCCGCGGGACGGGTATGAGGCAACCTGCTGTAACCCCCCGAACCCACTAGAAGAGAGGGAGAGCAGGAAAAGGAGGAGAGGAGAGGAGGACATGAGGAGGAAGGAGAAGAATAGGAGGAGAGAGGAGGAGACCAGGCAATGCACTGCAAACCCAAACCTACAAGAAGAGAGGGAGAGGAGGCGAGGAGGAAGAGGAGGAGGACAGGAGGAGGAAGACAGGAGAAGAGGAGGAGGAGAGAGGAGGAGAGGAGGCAACTCACTGCAAACCTCAACCTGCAAGAAGAGAGGGAGAGGAAGAAGAGAAGGAGGAGAGGAGGCAACGCACTGCAAACTCCAGCTTACAAGAAGAGAAGGAGAGGAGGAAAAGGAGGAGAGAGTAGAGCAGAGGAGGAAGAGGAGGAGGAAGAGGAGGAGATAAAGAGAAGAGGAGAGGAGGCAATGTGCTGTAACCCCCTGAACCTACTAGAAGAGAGGGAGAGGAGGAAGAGGGCAAGGAAGAGGGAGAGGAGAAAGGGGGAGAGGAGGAAGAGGGGGAGAGAGGAGGAGGAGAGGTGGCAACACGCTGTAATCCCCCAAACCAAATAGAAGAGAGGGAGAGGAAGAAGAGGAAGAGGAAGAGAGGAGGAAGAGGAGGAGAGAAGGTAACACACTGCAAACCCCAACCTACAAGAAGAGAGAGAGAGAGAGAAGAGGAGAGGAGGCAGAGAAGAGAGGAGGAAGAGGAAGAGAGAAGAGAGAAGGTGACCAGTTGCAACCCCCAACCTTCAAGAAGAGAGTGACAGGAGGAGAGGAAAAATAGGAGACAATGCACTGCAAACCCCCAACCTACAAGGAGAGGTAGAAGAGGAGAGGAGAGAAGAGAGAGAAGGAGGAAGAGGAGGAAGAGGAGACAATGCACTCCAACCCTCAACCTACAAGAAGAGAAGCAGAGGAGGAGAGAAGGAGAGGAGAGAAGAAGCAACAACCTGTAATCCCCCAACCTACAAGAGAGGAAGAGGAGGAGATGAGGAGGAGGAGGAAGGGAATGGGGGAAAGAGGGAGAGGAGGGGAGGAGGGAGAGGAGGAGGGGGGGGGGGAGAAAGCAATGCACTGCAACGCACTGCAACCCCTGAACCCACAAAACCTGTCTCTGGAGAGAGAGGAGAAGAGGAAAGGAGGGAGAGAGGAGGAGAGAGGGTGAAAAGAGAGAGGAGGCACACTGCAACCCACAAAACTGTCTGTGGAGAAGGAGACAGAAGGAGAAATGAAGAGAGAAGATGGAGAGAGGGAGAGAAGGGAGAGAGGAGTGAAGAGAGAAAAGTCAGTCCTCTGCAACCTCCAAATCCACAAAACCTGTCTGTGGAAAGGGAAAGAAGGAGAGGGAGAGGAGAAAAGGAGGAAGGAAAGAGAAGAGAGGGAGAGATAGAGTGTACCGTTGCATAATAATTAATTGGATTCAGTCAGATACTACTGTAGCCAGAGCCGCCCTGGTGCGGGTTGATGGAAGTGAGCCTGCCAATATGAGCCACCAACAACTCTGACCACCACCAACACTCACATGCCACAGTCATACAATGTGGGTGAAGTGCCTTGCCCAAGCACACAACTAGAGTCTCCCATCCAAGTCCTGGCCAGGCCCAGCCTCACTTAATTCACTAATTTTCATTGCATGATTTTCAAGTTGTTTTTTTGTTTTTTTGGGGGGGTTGTTTTTTTTTGCAAAAACACCTGTAATTCTATACATGCTAAATACATATGCAAAGCCGTTCTGCTGAAAATTCTAGCCAAAGCAATAAAACTGGTCCTTACCACAAAAGTTACACAGTAAACCTTTAAATAAATATTATTTTTCAATTTGCTTTACTTTAGTAACATGAATAATGTTGTTGTTTATGAATTTAATTTTCATTTTCTTTTATCTTTCCTTGTACAGTGAGAACCCAGTGAGAACACCACATTCTTTTTCATGAGCATTCTATTGAAATACAGAACAATACAAACAGAAACAAACAAACCAAATACTAGCATAGGTCCATTTAAAACATTAAATACTGGCATAGGTCCATTTAACACATTAAATTAATATTTATCATCACATTATTAAAGTCCATTAGTGGCACCAAATTATCCAGTTTTGCATGTTCTTGAAATGCAAAATAACCAATTCCCCATTTCAGTTCTAGTGTGGCCAGTTTTTATACACTGACAATCATGAGATCTTGGATTAAAAGTTCAACAAACAAGTGAGATATTGAGTCAGCCTATCATCATAGTTCCTTATAAATACTTTTTATAAATACATATGCTACAGTATTGTTATTCTGACAGATAGTGATGGTTAACCTACTTTTTCATAGAGAGTACAGCGGTTTTAAATTAATCACCTGTTATGAAATGAAGGGCTGAGTGAAAGAGTGGAGGTAAAGGTTTAAAATAGGGGTTGAAGTCTGCATATTCATTAGTTCTCCAGTTACATAATTCTGAGATATGCAAGTTTTCATTAATCCAATATGGATTTACAGAATTACCTACATTTTGATGGTTACTTGATGGTCGACCTGAATAACCAGATTTTTATCTTAAGCTTTTTCAAATTAATAAATGACGGTCAGATGGTCACATTTTTATACAATGCTTTTATACCCTCAAGGCTCAAAGAGCTTTACATCAAGGAACCACTTACCCATTCACACACACATTCATACACAGGTGTATGCAGACACTGCATTCTAGGTGAGTTAAGTGTCTGTTGGAGCTGGAATCGCACCGCCAACTGAGCCACTGTCGCCCAATGATGATAGAACATGATTTCAAAACACGTATGAAAACTTTCAAAGATAACTTGTTTCCTATTGACAGTGCTACTCTGACGTCACGGAGCTACCATAAGTTTAAAATAAGGTTTGCGTGGGACGATGGGACAATGGAGGAGTGCTTCCCGCTTCATAACATCTTTTATAAAACCGCCATTTGTCTGGATGTCGACACATTCACACTCCAGCTCATTCTAACACATGTGTGACCAACCTGAGCTCACAACATTTCAAGAGCGGCTGCAGGGACAGAAGGTAACTGGATGAGGTCGCCACATGCTGACTATCCACACCTATTGTTTTGGCGCATACTTCCTGGTTCTTTGTGTTTTAAATAAAGTTTCCTCATGACTTTGAACTGTGGCATGAAGGAAGAAAAATGCTAAACAATGAACAAAGAGGTATAGAGTGCATTGGCAGTGCAAAGATACGGTTCATATAAAAACAATGAGGTTTTGTTGTTAATATTGACAGAGATTACAGCTCAAAGGGGCAGAGGCACACTGCTGTGGCACACTATAGAACTTATTTATGTATGATTGATGAAAGACAGAAATGTAAATTGCAGTTATTTTTTAATTTAAAGATACATTGTGCAACCTTTCTGGTGGACCCTGCTAGTCATCATGGAGATTTGTTAGGCTAGTCTGGAATGTTTCACAATATGATGTTATTTATTTAATTACAAGTGTCTTATTTGCTTAAAAAGACCTCAAAAAGCATTCTTACTGTGTGAAGGCTTGGTACAGACTTGAAACTTGGCCCGATGGCATCTCTGCTTATCTCCATGGAGATAGATAGAGGTTTAATGTCATACTGATGAAGTTTCCAGGCAAAGCAATAACATCTTCATGTAAACAAGCATGTAGTGGATCCTCCATCAAGAATTTGAATGCTCTTGTAAGTAAAATTGTATGTAATGTTTCACTCCAAATAAAAATGATCTGGTTATGTATTCATGGATATTTTGACCATTTACCATTCAAAAGATTTTGAAACCCATGGATACAAACATGACACAAGCATTGCGATGTACAGTATGCTGATGCAGTTGTTATATATATATATATATTTTTTATACCACTCATAAATGTGTAATCATGAAGTTATAAGTTAAGCTATTTGGTTTATTCATGGGTTTGAGCTTCCTGCAATGGTGGAAAATAAGAAGTGCAAGTAGTAAAGCACTGTACTTAAGTAGAAATTTTAGGTATCTGTACTTTACTTAAATACATTTTACAGTGGATACTTTTTACTTCACTACATCTCAGAGCAGGTATCTGTACTTTCTACTCCACTACATTTTTTAACAGGATTGAAAAATAAAAAGTACTTCTCATATGATTTGAGGGGTTATTTTTACCATGTTTGTGACATCTCGACCAAATTTTTTGAGTTCAGCAAACACAAATAAATACACAAAATTCATGAGAAAAATAAAGAAACTGATTCGTATTGTTACTGTTAACCAAAATATGTATTATTTAAAATCAAATTAAACAACACTTGCGTGAAATACTTTTACTTTTACTATTAAAGTAGATTTTTTTCTCTAATACTTTTACTTAAGTAGATTTTTTCATGAATCGTAACACTTTTACTTTTACTTCAATTTTTTTTCCCCCTCTGCACCTGTACTTTTACTTAAGTAGCAAAACTGAGTTCTTCCACCACTGACTTTCTACAATCTTGAGGATGGTTGACCTTTCAAAAAAAAGAGAATATTAGTTTGAAATTCTTAAATTCTATGGCAGTGGTCTCAACAATTACGAATACATATCATACAATGAGAAAACAAAAGGCCAGTGACAAAATAAAGACCAGCACCATTAAATTATCCTCCTTTCACGATCTATAGTTTGAGACACATTCATCTGACACGCTGAGCCCTGTTAACAGCACTTTGACTCTGGATTTTTAAACTTTAAATGCATACCGAGGGATTTCCATAACTGTAACCCAGCAACCATAATGTTAAGAAGGGCCAAAACTTGTCTAAATCACTCAATTGGCTACTTCTTTGTTTGTCAGGGAATGATAATTTTGGGGCCTAATAAATATTTAAATAACACCACTGACTGAAATATTTTACATCTACAAAATAATTGGATTGTCCTTACAACAAATATAATTTTGTTGTTACGTTACATTGAACGCTTTAATAGAAGTTAGCATGAGCATTGAAACACAAAGACACAAAGTGAAGTTTAACATGTTGTCAGTGACATCCAGCCACAGCTCATTGTCCACTGTCTGACCTTAACCCCCTACCCTCTGACCCCTGATTTCTAACCCACCTGCAGCTCCCTGTCCACTGTCTGACCTGTTTTTAGGTTTTAGCAGTTTTAGCAATTTTAGCGTGACTTGGGAAAGACCTTGTAGACATCACATTACAGCGGAAATGGTCACCCTGACTGTCCCTCTGATTGGAACTAGCCGGCTACTGTTGTGCACAGAGACAATAAAGATAGGACTAAATAGAATGAAGGACAACATCTTTAATTAGCTCTAAACTGTTAGAATTAATTAGCTCTAAACTGTCAGAAAAAATTATGTTTTTTGTACATAGCCCCTGCATTTTAGATGGAATTTTGATGAAATAGGTAGCGGTATTCACTGCTATGTCCTGTATTTTTATATTTTTATTCTCCACTTATTTTTTCCTAAAACTGCCACTTCTGATGTAAAACTATGATAAATCTTTAGTACAAGTACTATCCCACCAAACCAAGTCAGAATAAAAAAAAACAAAAACATGAAAAACTGTCACAAGCACTTTAAGATTATTTTGCTTTTTATCTCACCCCATCCAGACCTCCACCTTATCCCGAGTATTACCCAGTTAGAGGCTTACAAATCCATATCCCAAACCGTTTGACCCTCGCGCGACCCTCTTCCAGGTTAGCATAGATTTTTTTTCGTGGAATTCGCCATCTGTGCATTACTTTTTAAGCTGACGGCAGTGGTCATATGAGCAGAGAGCTGTGAAAATGTCACTTAAACAAACACGGCTCTATTGCTCTCTCCATCACATGCTCATTGTCCACACTTTACTCAGATTAAGATGGTGGAGCGGATTATCGCAGCTTTATGTTATAAGACTTTATGTAGTCCATACACTAGGCATGTACAACTGGGTAAAAATACATGGCAAAGAGAATCTTTTATGTTGTCCCAAGACTGGTACAGAAAGATTGTGTAATAATGTTGTATAATGACTGGCATGCACAAATACTTAAATAAGGAATATGCAACAATGGAAAGTTCAATTTTATTTTTTACAGCACATATAAAACAACTTCAGCTGAACAAAGTGCTTCACATAAAGTCAACAAAAACAAATATACAGATAACACGATATATAGAAAAAGAACAAGAAAACACCTGTATATCTTGTCTAGTATTAAATGCCAGGGAGAAGAGGTGGGTTTTCAGTGTAGGCTTAAACTGTGAAAAGACTGAGAGGATCTGACAGGCAGAGGGCACTCTTCCATAGCCTGGGCGCTGCCACAGAAAGGGCTCTGTCATGTCTGGTCTTGAGTCTGGCTTTGGGCACAGCAGCAGGAGCTGGTCAGCTGACCTCAGGGCTCTGGATGGAGTATAGGGCTGCAGTAACCCCCTCAGATAAAGAGGACCCATAGAGTGCACATAGGACCCATAGAGTGTACACATTTAAAGAGGACCCACAGAGTGCACACATTTAAACACTATCAAAATAAAAATAATTTGACATTCAGCAATGTGTTGACTTTGAAGGAAACTTTGGGAACTGATAACCTCTTAAAGTGCTTAAAGCTGAGTCCAGGCTGATATCTCTGTGTTCTTCTTTATACAGAGGGATATCGGATTTGTTTATTGTTCGCTCATCATTAGGAACAAAATGGCATGAATGAATCAAATGAAATCCCCCTTTGAACTCAGGAACATCACACAGGGACCAGACTCACATCTTTGTCAAGTATTGGAGATGTGCGTGTTCTAGAGTCACGGCTGTATTCCATATTTCATAAGTCAGATTTGCCCTGCCTCTGTCCTGTCTGCATCAAATAATAGATCACAATAATCTTAATAATTATGTTTTTATTGGCAGCAAACCAGGAAACAACACTGGTGTGCTGTTTGCATGGTAACTGTTGTTGGTGATATAGTTCTATAGTTCTAAGTGACATGATGGCAAAACTATGCAACAGTGCAATGAAGCTAAATCAAACCACCAACTTTCTGGTTAGTGGGCGCAAGTCTATCAGTCTTGTTTCTGGGCTTGGGTGGCACACTCAAAGCCCGTCTGTAGTTGTTTGAAAAGAATTATAGCAATTTTACAACATAATAATTGGTTCCATGATCCAAACACATAAAACACGTACTATACAATTAAATTCCCTTTCTTCTCCTTTGTTTCTATTGAGGAGGTTTGAAACATGGGTAAACACAGCAGACCACATCCATCAAATAAAAAGTACATGAAACTGTATCTGATAAAACTCCTATCAGGACTCATGGAGGAAGTCATGTTCATTAAGTCTGACACTGTTTGGTTTGTATAAAGTCAAATGATTTACTTTGCGTAAATTGAGTAACTAAATATTTGTATTAACCTTCCTGGTATAATGTCACTAAGGCCAGACTGACCTGTCCATAGAGGACTTTATCTTCACAGTTTAAAGTCTGAAAAGAGGTTTCTGTCTGTCCCCCCCTCGACCCCTCTTGATCAGTCCTGTAGATCTGTACTTATAAACAAAAAAATACACCTGTATATTTATGTATGTCAGAAGGAGTCATATAATGCAAGATTGTCTTTGAATATTTTCCTTTCATCATTAAAGCCATATGGAACATATTTTAGTTTGATATTGCACCATGACAAAGAATTAACAGTCTGGGCTCTGGAACCCAACTCTTTGAGAGGGGTTGGACTTCACTCTGGCATTGCCCACAGGGAGAAGCGGCAAGCTGGTGTGGGCTTATTGCCCCACAGCTCAGCCTGGTGTTCACTCTGTGAACAAGAGGGTCATGTCCCTGCGCCTTCGGGTCAGGGATAGGTCTCTCACTGTCTAATTGGTCTCTCACTAGATAGGTCTCTCACTGTCTAATCTGCACTGCTGCTGTCTAATCTGCGGCCTAGTCAATCATAAACCTAAGTCGAGGTTTATGATTGACATTGTCACATCTTCTGACCTCCGCCGCCATTGCTCTGAGAACTCCAGTTTTCACCTATTTTCTATTCACGCCCTCTGGACTGTACTTACCAAGCATTTAAAAATGTTTTAAATTAATTTGGAAAAATTACAGAATATTGCACAATGACAGACATTATCTCCTACAATTTCGGCATCAAAAGTTTCTAAAAATGTATGTCTTGAATGACTTTTCCAGTGCGTCCTCACAGCCAGTCTCTGAAACAACAGGAAGGACAATGGACCTGAAGCCTTCATTTAGTTGAGTTTTGTTTTGACTGGAGTAAACTGCAGGCTGTTGAACTCTTTGACACAGAGCAGCTGCATCTGAACAGAGGAACCGAGGAAAAAACACATCCAGTCCAATGACCTATGAATAAGGCCTAAAGGCACCATTGTCATGGTAACCTATAGTATCCAACATCCACTTCCAGCAGCCATGTTGAGTACCATTCTACTCGAGAACAAATGCAAAGTCATAGGGAACTTTTTCATTTGTGTATTGTTAAGCTTTTTATTTTACTTTTAATAACTGATATGAAGGTCGGCGGTTCGCATTGCACTCTCGATATAAACACTACTGGTAGAGCGGTCAGATCCACTGACCTAACAGGGTGGCGGTGAGATTTCAGCTCCCACTGATAAACACTGTCATTGTGTCTTTGGGCAAGACACTTAACTTCCCTTGTCCCCAGTATCTGTGTACACTGGTGGTATAAATGTGTGTGTGAATGGGTGAGTGGTTCCTTGATGTAAAGCGCTTTGAGCCTTGAAGGTGGAAAAGCTCTATATAAAAATTTGACGATTTACCATAAGTATACTGCTAGACTATGTGAATAAATCTTGATTTTTTATTTATTTATTTATTTATTTGTCGTACAAATACATTCATACAGATACATTCTTCTGACTAATAGTATCTAATCAAAACTCATGCAAACTAACAGGGAACATTTTAAAATTAAAACTGTAGATTCAAGATTCAAAGATTCAAGATTTTATTGTCATTGCCACAGAAAAGAACAAAATGACATTTAGAGCATCAAACAATGCAGAGTTTTGAAACAATTCAACGAAACGATTGTTTGTATTATTTTATTATTGTTTTTATTTGTATATTTTTGTTTTGGTCAAATTATGAATGCGTTAAAAATAAACCAACAACCTTTTCAACAGATCTCAAACTATTAAAAAAAATTACTTTTACTTTTCTGTCCAGTTCAAGAATGTAGTGGGGTAGAAAGTACAAATAAAAAGTATCCACTTTAAAATCTACTTCAGTAAAGTACAAATATCTAAAATTTGTACAGTACAGTACTTTACTACCTTTACTTTGTTAGGTTCCACCTGTAGTAACAGACATGAAGTACACGGAATAATTATCAATGTTTGTGTCCATATGGCGTTTTGACTCGTAGTAAGGCAGTTTAATTCTGCATACAGAGGGCCCATAGGCCAATGCAGTGTTTTTGGGTGAATATTGGTTTTCATAATTCAGAGGAAAATGTCCTGACAGAGACAGAGTTCCCTGCATTATTAGGGCCACAATATACAACTATAAGTCTATTTTAATGAATTAATTTTCTGGCCCTGTTTTTACATTATTTTTTATTAGAATTCTTCCTCTACTTACAAGATGGTCACCACATTTGCCATGGGCGACAGAACCCATGATCTCTGTTGCCCTTGTTAACACCTCACTGGTCCACACTGAAAAGCTAGAGTGTGTATGTGCCAGCGAATAACACAGTGACAACAATATGAAATTCATCCCACAGCTACGCTGTCCTTGCAAAATAAATAAAACAATAATAATAAATCATACAAGGGACTGTTGGATCATTTCCATAGTGACAAGACAGGTCTTTAAATGTTTAAGGTCAAACGTATGTATCACTCACCAAAACAAAAGGTCACAAAGCTCCCCAGCATTGAGTCAGACAGAACTTCTCTTTACTGAAGTATGTAGTGTAGTGTATGAAGTGTAGACTTTTTCCAATTTGATTTGCATCATTAATCATTGTGGCTGCCCAAGTGATAACTCTAGTTTAAAGGCATAGTATGTAACCTTTCTGTGGGTGGGCATACCACTTGTTGCTCTCCATGGAGATATTCTATGGCCTCAAAATCACTGGATAAATCTGAGGAGAGAACAGTATGAATGAGTTTACAAAAAAGTATTTTGAAAGCAATTGTTATTCTCGTGTTGGAAAAAGTTCCATAACGCTCATTTAAAAGCTTATATACAGGGTATAAACAAGTACAATGGCCAGAAGCATCTCTATTCATTGTTTCTCACCCACTAATTCAAAGCTACAGTTTTGCATCTCCCCAAATCTGACTCTTATTTGGCCTCCTCCTGCTTCTTTCCATCAAAATATTCCACAGTATGGCGTAAAACATATCATCAAGTATGGTATTATTTAACTTTCTATTTTCAAGGAATCGTGCAGGTGATATGCCCCCTCCAGAGAATTACAGAGGGCCCATACTGTGTCTTTAAGGGTTGGCATTTCAAAATTTTCTTTCAACCGGTGCATCGCTTGAGGACCCTTCTCCAGACCTTGTGCCTAGATATTGGTCAAAACTATATATAGCTGAAGAACTGCATGCATGGGTTGACTTTGTAAAATCCATATAAAAGAGCTATTGGTCAGGGAATTGAACTTGGGGCCTTCTGGCTGTGTGGTAAGAGTGCTCAGTCATGCTATGTCATAGATTTAATTGTATTTTTAGTCCACTTGACCCTATACCTGTCCTGGCCCAGTCTGGACCCCTCTCTCCCCCTCCTCTCCTGCTGGGCTGCACATCCTGTATGTTACTGCTGTTTCACGCTGACTGGAGATTTTTAAAGCTCTTTATTTCAGATTACATTCTCTCTTATATAACTCCGACTGGTCCCAATCGCTCTGATGACGGCCAACACGAGACCCATAAGAGGATTCTCTGAGGAGCTGCAGCCCTGTCCCCAAATTACACTATTCCCAAGGTCCACAATGATCAGACAAACCTGTGTTTGTATTTATGTACTACTACTACTATTCCTATTTCAAATTGTTGGTACGTTACGTAAATATTACTATCAAAATTCAATAAAATTGGATGAGAAATAGATGAAAAGTAGGTCAAGTGTTTCTTTTCTCTCCAGTCTCATTATAGTTCTGCTTTAAATTCACCTGAAATATGGCAATAATGCACTGTAATTTTTAATCAATCAATCAATCAATCAATCAAACTTTATTTCTATAGCACCTTCTAACAACCCAGGCTGCCCAAAGTGCTGTACAACGTTAAATTTTTAAATCTGATGAGAGGAGCAAATAGATTGGGCAGTACAATGGTGCGACCCTAGCTCCAGTGTTAATGAGGTATTTCCAAAGTTGTATTTGGTCCAGATCTGTATTGTGTCTACTCAAAGTCAGATGAGCATCATTGGCAGGAGGATTAACCAATCAGAGGCTGCGTTCACACTGGAAGACAAATCTGACTTGATTTTCATATGTGATCAGTATATGATGTTTTCATGTCAGTGTGAACAGCTCATTTCAGATTCTTTCAAATCCAACCCAGGCCTTTTTCGTATGTGGCATAAATCTGATATGTATCTGATACAACTGCAAACTGAACGCTCCTGTCACATTCATGCAACCTACACATCATCGGTGGTAGGTTTGACAGAATGTGCAAGCACTGGTTGCCAGTACAGCCCAATCTTACACACCTACACTCGATGTGCCTGGATGCCCTCCCACGCACTTGCTCCCTGAGACATAACATTGTTCGCTCTTTGTTGCTTTAAAGTTTAGTTTGATCTGAATCTCTAGAAAAGCTGCTCATTCAGACAAGGCTGTTCTCAAGTATGTGTGTGACTTACTCTTTAGTTCTAATGACCTCACATCCTCATCTGCCCTCTCTGTAGTTAGCTCCATTTCATTTTGTGACAAAATGAATCCTCTTACACCTCACAGATGGGGACAGTGGGTGGATCAGCCCTGTGCTTTGATCACTGCTGTGACAGAGTGGACTCATGTCTCACTTGTTTGTTGCACAAATAACTTGAAATGGCTACAAATGCACCAGGACTGAGACGAATAGAGGCCTTGTGATCAACTACAAAAAAAAATCGGATACAAACAAAAAATACAAATTGGCCCATGTAACCTGCAGTGTGAATGTAGCCAGAGATCTGGACTTGATTCTGGTCTGGTCTCTGGTCTGTTGTTTGTAGATACAGGTTAAAGGAAAAAGAGGAACTTAAACTTAAACCACTTCTGTTTTTTCTGCTGACTCACTGCAGTTTAACTTTTGTCCCTTTTCTCCTCCATAACTGCTTTTCTACATAGTAACACTAATGTATATTAGTATTGCACTTTCATCATTACTCTATTCATTCCAGGTTTCCAAACAAAGAAATCAGCCCTTTCTGACAACCAATATATACATTCTTGTAGAGGTAGGTGATGAAGTGCCTTGCCCAAGGACACAACAGCAGTATGGAATCAAACCTCAGATCTTCGAGTTGATGGGTGAACATTCCAACCACTGACTTTGGCCTTCTGGTATTGGTTTAATCTTAAATAAATTCACCATGCATTTGCGGTTACACTTAATAAGCCTTAGTAGCATGCTAACCTTGCACTTCCTGATTCTTGGACAGTAAAAGGCTTTCTAATTAGATGCAGACGCAATGGACTTATTTTCTTCAAATGCATGGAAAAAAATCCAGTACAGAGCTCTTAAGTAATATGTTTGTCAATGTCACCTCCAGTTTCTATTCCTCAAAGTCCTGTGTGAATTTACAGCAGCGATAAGACCTGACTCTAAATGCGTGTTGCCTAATTTCTGTGCGACCTTTGACCTCTACAGCAATGAGCAGAGCCATAATGGCGTCCCATAAATCCCGACGATAGCAGCTCCGCGTCACCCAGACAGAAATATGAATGTTTGGGATTAGCTTGGATGGTCCTCCCGAATCTGAAGACACTGCACAGCCTCAGCACGAGATTCATGTGGGAAACACATGGCTACGGTTATCAAACTGAAATATGGAAGTGTGAAAATTATGGAATGCTGTAATGACAGAAGGATCCACTGATGCTAGCATGCTGTACCATAAATTCTATTATTTAACCCTATTGGCATGTTGGATTGAGTGTCTTGCCTGATGGCACAATGCATTGAGAACAAAACAAATTCTCAACACATCAATATGTAAACCAGCTCAATTACTACACTGTAAGCTTTATTGTTTAACCCTATTGGTGTGTCTTGCCTAATGACACAATGCAGTGAGAAGGAATCAAACCCTCAACCCAAAAGTCACTATGTAAACCAGCTCAGTTGCTAAACTGTAAATTTTATTGTTAAAGATACAGTATGTAACTTTCTGGAAGTGGCGGGTCAACTGCAGGATTCCACAGAAATAAAAAGTTAAAGCCATACTTCGGAACATTCTTCATGGAGATAGATATGTGTTATGCCATACTGTGGAATATTATAGCCAAAGGAGCAACATTTCCATGGAAACAAGTAGGAGGAGGAGAAATAAGAGGCAGGTTTATGAAGATACAAGCCCGCACAGAATAATAATTTTTAATGCCATAAACAAATGCAAACTAAAAACCATGCTTTTATTTGAATGTATTTTCACTGAAAAGTTTCAAACTGTTCCTTTAAAGAAGACATGTCCTTACCTGTAATCTGTCCTAGTATTGTCCCCTCCTTATCTCCATGGAAACAAGTTTAATGCCATACTGGAACATTTCTGGCAAAAGAATAACAAGTGGACAGGTCGACCCTTCTCTCAGAAAAATTACATGATATGACTTCAACTAAATTGGGAACTCAAAGTTGTGGGATTACTGTGCATGGTAAGTCTTATTTCAAACTCAGCTTTTAACATTGTCAAATGTTTAATGCACTCGACACAACTGTACTCATTTAAACAAATCTATGGTGACATAAACAAGTGTATATCTATAAACCCTCCAGACCGAACGTTTCAGGAAGTGAAAATGAGTTTTACGACTGTGGTGAGTCCTTGTCCCTCTCCCCTCCTCTGCACTCAGTCCTCTGCTCTGTGGTTTGCTCACATTACCGAGTTTGCGTCTACAGCCCAAAGCTATCATTAAGGCTTCCAAACAATCTCTAGAAAACAAAATACAGGCTGAAGTGGGACGCACTGTAATCCAATTTGAACCAGTAATATAAAAATAAAAGAAAACTGACAAGACTTTTCAAACCAGAGTTCATTTTGAGAAGCAGACGTAATTTGCAAAATGGATGTGAATGAAACAAAACATGACTCCAGGTATGTTTGCAAAGAACGTTATAACATTATTACTAAAATGTAAAAATCTAAAAGAATTTGGGACCTTCACCTGATTTTCTCTCATTTATTTGAGCACAATGGGTCCTGCCCCAGTACAGATATACTGTTTAAGCAGCTCTTGAGGTCAAAATAAGTTCACTGTCTGCTGTCTGCATCTATTTTGAAAGCATTTTATTGTCCCATAATCAGGAAGGGCCCTGTTAGCATGCTAGTAGCCTTACCATCACTGTAAACTCCACTTTGGTCTCTGAAAAAGTGCTTATAAACTCATCGCCGTGAATAATATTCTGAATGCATAAGGTAAGATAACTTTGGACCACTGCAAACCATTTAAAATAAACTAGTTCTGTTTTTCCAGAATGATCTGACAAGCTTATATTTGTATTTATGTATACGTACCATGTATACATACATGTAGAAATAACCCAGTTTTGATCATTTCTCTGATGGAGCATTGACCAGTATTCTTATTTCAAATTTTTGGTACTTTTACAAAAAATATTACAATGAAAATTCAATAAAAATAGATGGTATAATTTATGCAAGGGCCATTATCGCACAGCTAGGTCTGTCACCATAACACATTCTGAAGTGCGATATATGGCTGAAATAAGTAAAGATGATAAACGCTAATATTAATACCAAACCAAAAAAAACAAAAAAAAACTAAAAAAAAAACTAAAACAGACACTTAAGTAATTTGGTTGTATATATAATGAGTCTTATAAGTTCAGAATTTAACCTTCTACAGCTTAAATCTCTTTGTAGTAGAGAAAAAAATGAAAATAAAAATCCCAGTAATACAAAGAAAGCGTTCCCATGATAAATATTGACTGCCAAAAAGTATTGTTCCGTCTAACATATACTGAACGATAAATCGATATATATAGTAATTATCGTGACAGGCCTACCCACAGCATTCACCCGGTAACAACAAGTAGGTCAAGAGTTTCTTGTCTCTCCAGTCTCATTGTACTTCTGCTTTAAAGTCACCTGAAAAACAGCAATAATGCAATGTCATTTCATGTTTAAACGCATCTGATGAGGGGACCTTTCCTCCAGTGTCACTTCTGTTTCATTGTTGATTTGTCTGTTTCATTATTAATTTTCTAACTTTCTGTTGGTTAAATCAATCATCATGTTCAGCCCTGTTATGATTTGGGCTTTTACAAAAATAAAACAGAATTAAATGAGGTATTTCCAAAGACGTATTTGGTCCATATCTGTTTCCTGTCTACTCAAAGTCTGATGAGCATCATTAGCAGAGGGATTAACCAATCAGAGGCTGCATTCACACTGAAGGACGAATCCGACATACGCATACACTTTCCCCCAGTGTCTGAGTACACTGGTCTATGAATGTGTGTGTGAATGGGTGAGTGGTTCATTGATATAATGTCCTTTGAGTACCTTGAAGGTGGAAAAGCTCTGGTAGCATGCTAGTAGTTTTACTGCTCTGGCATCTGAAAATTGTGTAAAAATTACTCATCACTGAGAGTAATTAGAATGCTCAGAATGCATGAGGTAAGTGACAAATAACTTTCGATCACTGCAAACTGTTTAAAATGACCTTGTTGTGTTTTTCACCTTTTTAAATCAGTAAAAACCAGGAACAACACCTTCAAATATTTCCTATCTGTAACTATTTGTTTTTCTCAAAATCTTAAAAGGTCAAACTGAAAATAACTACTCTGCCTACTCTGTTTTTCAGAGGTCTTATGAGGTTCCTCGTTTTAACTTTTCGTGGTAAAATACTTCCTTCTTTTTGGATGGACAGAAACAAGACCACATGATGATAACAAGAGGCTAAAAATGCCCAAGTGTAACTTATTGCACAGGGCTTATAATTAAAACAGCAAAACTATTGTGATATTTACTATCTTCAAATATTCTGTATGCGCGCTTCTGGCTTCATCGACTCTGGCTCCAATTCACTTTACATTTGACATCTTTTTCATGTATCTTTATTTTCACAGAGAGAACCCAGTGACATCAGACACTCTTCATCATACAGAACAATAAAAAAAAAAACAAAAAAACAAGTAACTGTCCATTAAAAACAGGAGGAGGTGTGATTATAAATTAAATGTTCATCACCAGATCATTAAAGTGCGTTAGTGGCACCAATCTATCCAGGTTTGCATGTCCTTGAAGTGTATTCCATTTCTGGGAAGCAAAAACACAAAAGTTTTTTTTCCCATTTCAGTTCTAGTGCGGACAGTTTTTAGACGTAGACAATCATGAGATCTTGGATTAAAAGTTCAACAAACAAGTGAGATATTGAGTCAGCCTATTGTCCTAGTCCCTTATAAATACATTTATACAGTACTGTTCTCTTCTGACAGATAGGCATGACCAGCCTACTTTTTCATAGAGACTGGGTTTAAATTCATCGCCTGTTATGAAACGAAGGGCTGAGTGAAATAGCGAATCTAAACATTTAAAGTAGAGGCTGAAATCTGTATGTGGATTATATATACATAATCTAGTACAGAAACAAAGGCTGCTTGAACTGTTTCTTTTCTGTAATTCAATGAGATACAAGATTTGTTTCTATAGTAAAATTATCATTTTGATTTTAAACTGTTACATATGTATTTTAAGGAAAGGTTTTTGTCAAGCCAAGACCCAAGATATTTATAGATGGTGACTCTTTCAGTCGATACCGTTTAGTGTATGGACGACAGTATGGATTCTATGGTCTATGTGTAAACAGCTTGATGACAAAGAGAGTTGGGGGAGGCAGAAGTCAAACTCAAACTGAAACTCATTAAAAATCCCATATTACTACATCTAAACCTGCAAGAACGCTGCAGACACAGAACTGACATGTGAGAAAGTGAACTTAAAGCTTTTATAATGAACTAAAGGCAAAATGACACAAAAGCAGCAAAAATAAATGGAAGAAATATTACTTCTTGCCTCCATGGAGATAGTTTTGCTTTGCCTGGAATGCTCCACAGTATGGCATTGAACTTGTGTAGGCCGCTCGCTATAAGAGGGCGTATTGTTCAAGGGTTTTTTAAAGCAATGAAAATACTGATAATGAAATAAATCTGTTTGAAGTCACGATGCAAAAATTCCAAACTCAATTTTCATACAACAGAAAAGACTCGATACCAAGAAGTTTGTTTTTATTGTAATTTTCAACAGATGAACCTGTTCAGGAAAGGTCCAATTTGATCCAGTTATGTGATTTTTAATTTTTTTTGGAATCAATACTTATACTTGTTGCTAGTTTCAATACTAGTTTTAGTATCAATTATTATCTGATTTTTGATACTTTGAGTTTATTTTCTTCAGTCACGAACTTAATAGATTGACTGACATATCACATAAAACTATGATGGAAGGGATTTAGGCAGAAGTGAAACGAGCCTGTGATGATACCATATGGACTTACCTCAGAGGTCAATATTTGTGGTAGGGACCTTTTCTTTGTACTGGTAGGAACATTTTTAGTTTTTCTTTGAAAAATGAATTATGACCTTCTATGACTCATTATAGACACTAAGGAGGAGCAGGAGTATGTGGAGCTTGAGGTAGCTGAGAAGCACCAACAGGAATTTATGAAAAGTGCTTTGGCCAAAAACAAAACTCTGTCCATTTTAGATGAGATCCTGGAAGATGTGAACAAAGCAGTCAGCCGACTTAAGAACATGCGTTTGATAATAACAAACAGGTCGTAGGAGTGAACGTTGAGGCTATGCTAAGAGTGGAGGAGGATGAGGAAAATGGAGGAAAGAGAAAAAAGAAATCAAAGATAAGAGATATTACAGCATTATCATTTATTGGCTATATATATACTTCAGCGATATGTCACACTTCAATATTTGGTATTATGCCAGGCCTACGTAAAACAACCTATTTGGCAACCTATGTAGACCCAGCCTGCATGAGGGGTTAAGTGCCTTGCCTAATAACACAATGCAGTGAGAAGGAATCAAACCCTCAGCCCAAAGGTTAGAATGTAAACCACCTCAACTGCTACACTGCACGTTTTATTGTTTAATCCTATTGACATGTAGGGTAAAGTTTCTTGCCTAATGACACAATACAGTGAGAAGGAATCGAACCCCCAGCCCAAAGGTCAGGAAGTAAACCAGCTTATGTCTCTTTTGGGCACCCCTATCTCAGTCAGTGCATTTAGCTTTGAAATGGAGAAGATCTAACTCAAAAGCAGACCTGGGAAAGGTTGCTTCAAAGATCAACATTTTGAAATCTTTTTGGTCGTAGACGTTTGTTGCTCTTGTTGTTTTGTGGTTGGGCAGTTCTGCAAAAATCTGACCATTGTTTACGGGACGAGCCTCAAGGTGTTGGCTAACTCCCTCCAACGAGAAGCTGCGGCTTTCCAACAGCAAAAGCCCCAAGTAAAGACTCTACAGGTAAAGACTCAAACAAAGTAAAGACCAATAGCATAAAGTAATTTCAATAATATCGTTTATTGTCTGTATTGTTTTGACATAGATATTGCACTTAACATTTTTATGTTAAAGCCATACTTTGGAACATTCTCCAAGGGGTAGATACACTTTACACCATTTGGAAAATTATGGCCAAATATTTCCACTGAAACAAGCTAATAAGAGTTTTCAAACCATGCTTTTGTTTTAGTTTATATTTTGCTACAGAGTTCCATAATGTGGCTTTACGAAACACAAAATACTGAATGCCAAATAAACCTGAACTAGTCCCCTCTCAAATGAATCAGTACAATCAGTTCATTGAGCGTGTCAGGTTTGGGCACGTGTAAAGCCACTGCTCAGGTCAACATCAGCGCAATCCCTTCTGCAATAACCAACATGGAGTACACCACAATGTTCAGACACTTCTCCTTTGAGCATGTTAAATGAAGAACTCACCACCAGAGGTACTCTGGTGTTTTCGTCAGTAATGAAATTGTACTGCTCCAAGTGCTGTTCATACTTTTACTACTTCAGTTACAGTTTTGACAGTGTAACAGTACTCTTACTTGAGTAAAAGAGTTGATTTCCCACTGTACGTCTACAAGTGACAGAAGCTTTATGTTCACAATATGAAATGATTTGAACATGTGTGTTTCATGTGTTTCTTGCAGCTCTTTCAGATATGATTAAGTTTGGCTCATTTTTCTGTCTGTTTGAAAATACCACATTTTCTGCTTTATTTCATGTTGAATCGCTACATTTTCATTTCAAAGTAGATGAAAATGCTCTGACTTGAGTAGTAGTTTTCCCATCCCAAATTCTTCCTTTGATGATGGTGATGTGATGGTGTAGTGATGATGCAGTCATGGTGCAGTGATGATGTAGTGATGGTGTAATGACGTTGCAGTGACGGTATAGTGATGATGCACTGATGGTGTAGTGACTGTGGTGATGGTATAGTGATGGTGTAGTGTAGTGATGGTGTAGTGATGGTGTAATGACATTGCAGTGATGGTGTAACGAGGTTGCAGTGACGGTGTAGTGATGGTGAAGTGACTGTGTAGTGATGATGCAATGACATTGGAGTGATGATTAATGATGTTGCAGTGATGGCATAGTGATGGTGTAATGATGTTGCAATGATGGTGTAGTGATGGTATAATGACGTTGCAGTGATGGTGTAGTGATGGTATAATGACATTGCAGTAATGGTGTAGTGATGGTGTAATGATGTTGCAGTGATGGTGTAGTGATGGTGTAATGACGTTGCAGTGATGGTGTAGTGATGGTATAATGACGTTGCAGTGATGGTGTAGTGATGGTGTAATGATGTTGCAGTGACGGTGTAGTGTTGGTATAATGACGTTGCAGTGATGGTGTAGTGATGGTATAATGACGTTGCAGTAATGGTGTAGTGATGGTATAATGACGTTGCAGTGATGGTGTAGTGATGGTATAATGACGTTGCAGTGATGGTATAGTGATGGTGTAATGGCGTTGCAATGATGGTGTAGTGATGGTGCAATGACGTTGCAGTGATGGTGTAGTGATGGTGTAATGGCGTTGCAATGATGGTGTAGTGATGGTGCAATGACGTTGCAGTGATGGTGTAGTGATGGTGTAATGGCGTTGCAATGATGGTGTAGTGATGGTGTAATGACGATGCAGTGATGGTGTAGTGATGGTATAATGACGTTGCAGTGATGGTGTAGTGATGGTATAATGGCGTTGCAGTGATGGTATAGTGATGGTGTAATGGCGTTGCAATGATGGTGTAGTGATGGTATAATGACGTTGCAGTGATGGTGTAGTGATGGTATAATGATGCTGCAGTGATGGTGTAGTGATGGTATAATGGCGTTGCAGTGATGGTATAGTGATGGTGTAATGGCGTTGCAGTGATGGTGTAGTGATGGTGCAATGATGTTGCAGTGATGGTGTAGTGATGGTGTAATGGCGTTGCAATGATGGTGTAGTGATGGTGTAATGACGTTGCAGTGATGGTGTAGTGATGGTATAATGGCGTTGCAGTGATGGTATAGTGATGGTGTAATGGCGTTGCAATGATGGTGTAGTGATGGTATAATGACGTTGCAGTGATGGTGTAGTGATGGTATAATGACGTTGCAGTGATGGTGTAGTGATGGTATAATGGTGTTGCAGTGATGGTATAGTGATGGTGTAATGGCGTTGCAATGATGGTGTAGTGATGGTGTAATGACGTTGCAGTGATGGTGTAGTGATGGTGTAATGGCGTTGCAATGATGGTGTAGTGATGGTGTAATGACGTTGCAGTGATGGTGTAGTGATGGTGTAATGGCGTTGCAGTGATGGTGTAGTGATGGTGTAATGGCGTTGCAGTGATGGTGTAGTGATGAAGCTTACACCCCCTACTGTCAGACACCTTCTCCAGGGCTGCATCCATGTGTGTGATAAGGTGTATGCTCCCTCATTACGGGTTTATGCTTGATGGACCTTGTTTGTGATACAAGAAGTAGCCCAAACATGTAAAGCAGGTAAACAAACACTACTCATACTTGTTTATTACTAATTTATTCTACTTCATAATTCTACTCAGAAGTATAAATTTGAAGTTACAATTTTTGGCTACCCAGCTTTACCTGCTCCACTTAAACCCTGTCAGTCTACGTCACCACACAAGCCTGTTATCTAACTTGTATTCTTCTACTTTTCAGACTTTTAATTCCTTTGTATCGCCCTCACCTATTGTTACGTCACAAATCTATTTTTCAATTCTCGATCAAAGCATGCTCAGAGGCTGTAATGCTCTTAGTTTCTGCCCTCCTCCAAACAACATGAGACTGGATCACAACTCACCGTGACATTTCCAGGTTTGATTGTAATGAAGGATTTAAAACTCAAAGTCCAGTCACACAAAGGAGCAGCAGCAACTGGGGCCTTGTGAATGTGCTGGGGAACGAGTCAAAGTTTAATTCAGTTATTTTTATTCCAATGAGAAGCAGGAATGTGAGAGATTATCAAAGACCACAATGAAACAAACCAATGCGTTGAACAATGATATTATGTTGTTCGGATTATAGGTTGTAATTACAGAGAAAAGGTGAGGCGGGAATGTGGCTGGAGTAAAGCTGTTGGGGGCGACAGAAGCTCAGTTGGTAGCTTGTGTGTGAATGGGTGAGTGGTTCCTTGATGTGAAGAGCTTTTTGGGTGAAAAAGTGACAAATAAAAGTGTAACCATTCACCACTGAGTTCACTATTATCAGAATTGTTTCTAAAGCAGACATATTGCACTTTGGTCTGTTAGTAATCATCATTTCACACCTGTGGATCACTGTGTTATATTTTGGACATATTAAATTGCAATATTCATCTCAAACAACAACATAAAAGAAAAAGGACCGGTAAATTTCAGGTTGGAAAATTGCAGTGCCCAATGCGAGCTGATTCCCACCTACCCCTTTACAATACATCGCCATAAACGTCATCACAAACAATCAGCTAGTAGATCAGCTAGTGAGTAGCAGATTTTTATTTTTTATTATTTCATTTGTATCAAAATGACTATGTGACACTGCCAAACCCTACGTGTATCACCGATTAAGAAAACAAAGCTGGAGCAGTAAGTGGAGCTGATAAAAGGGGTAGGTCGGAGCAATGCCGTCTTGAGAATAAAGATTACTCAAACATGCATGAATCACTTCTAAAACAAAACAGATACTAATTAAACACCTTGAAATATATCCTAAATCTAGAGCATCAAACAACTAAATATAAACTAGACAAAACTACAAAAAACCAAGATCAGGATTCAAACCAATTTAAAAGGCCCATATTAGGCTATTTTCTGATCTATGTTATTATGTTTCCTCATTACAAACAGACCTGGAGTTGTGTTTTGTTTCATTCACACATGTTTAACACACAAACCCTGCATATTTAAGCTGAGTTCTTTTCTCAAACAGAAAACACCCTGGTCTACCTTGTAATGTCATATGGTAGTACAGGAAATGCTCCATTGTGTTTTTAAAGTCCATACACCTTACTAGGATCATTTGGATAATTTCAGCCCTGGAATTGCCAATCTCCACTGAACAATAGGTTAAAAGTAGATGTTAACTTGGAAACTACTGCTTCATGACATCACAAGGTGAAATAGAGCATTTTGAGCTTTGGGGATGTAGACAGACTAATAATAAAGGATTGCGCAAACATGTGTGAATGAAACGGAACACAACTTCAAGTATGTTTTTGGGGAGGTAACAACGTTCTAATCTGACTTAAAGCTCACAAAAGTCAAGTTTGTGTAATGTAGGACCTTTAAGTTTAAATATTTTTGTACAGTGTGTTTATTGTTTTATTTTAGTTACAGCATAATTTCCTACACACACCGAAAGGGCCATTACATGTTGTAATTGGTGCTTGCTACTGAACTGAATCCTCCTCTCTTATTGTAAATCCCTGTCACTTAAGGCAGGGTTAATGTGGATTTATATGGGAAATTATAGCATTACGTTTAAGCTTCTCTGTCTAAGCCCTCCATCTCTATCCTCAATCATGTTCACTCATTTGATCTCAGCCAACTGTGTGCACCAAAACAACAATAATATTGTTAACACTAAAGGTAAAAGATATGAAAGAGATGGCCGTGTCAGGCAGGGCATCTGGCATATCCATAATCATAAATCATGTGTTGTTTGCACTTTGCAACTATCTTAACAAAAAAAAATACATATCCTGCATTGTTTTTATATCTTCTTGTCAGTGAGTTGCCACTTGTACTTTATATAGCTGCTTGTCTCTGGAGATGTTATTGCTTTGACTGGAATGTTCCACAATATGGCATTAAATGTATCTATCTCGCATTCATTCAATTATAGGTGTCTTTATTGCTACAAAAAACCTTGCAGGGATTTAGTTCTGGCTTTGTATTAAATAAAAAGAAAATTGGCATTCACTCCAGATATTTATAATTGGCCTTACTGAGAATGGCTGATCTCAGAAGCTAAGCAGGGTTGGGCCTGGTTTGGAAACTGACTCATGCCAGATTAATACGTGTGTTACTCTGAAGTGACATATTATCAGTCTGAGATGGGTCTCACTACAAGTGATCAGAAAACACAGAACATCATGATGATTATTTGAATCTGAATGGTTGAAGCATCACAACATCGGAACAAGATGAAAAATCTAACTTTTACATGCAGTTGAGAGAAAAGCTCAGACCTGTTCCACAAGAGCTTAACGCTCTAACCTTCTGCACCTCTTCACAAACTAAGCAGTCTGTACTGATGCTAAAATTGGCTGAAGTTTGTCTGTCACGTCACAAAATCATACAGGGAATGTTGATGACGTCAGCTGCAAAGTGTGAATAAATAAAACGTATAATTATTCATATTAAAATACACGCGTATGAGAACGTGGTTGTGTGTTTTGGAAGTTGTGTGGCCTTTGAACGCCTCACATTGATGTGAGTGATTTAGGAGACACATAAATAAGGCTGATAAACGTCTGTAAACGCTTGAGGTTCATTGGCTTCATTCTTTTCAAACCACAGAACACAAAAACATGTCTCTGAGCCAAACCACACACAGGAGGCATCAACAGGCCCTGCAGCACTCACACATGAACACACTGCTATTATCAGCATTTTTAATCACAATAGGCTAAAGGAACTCTATGTAGCTTGCGCTCTTAGTGTTAGCTAAAAAGGTACTAAAAAAAGGTACTGTGCCCTGACCTGCAGATAGAGGACACAGCCAGGGGAGCCGCAAACAATTGTTAGTCTCAGATATGTATAAAGGGAAGATCTTTAAGCGAAATGAAAGATGTTATTCCTTGGGTTAGGATGTCCCACAGTATGGCATCACACATATCTGTCTTTTGTTGGCCAAGTGGTGTCACCTACTTGCAGTGGTGGAAGAAGTAGCCAATTTTGTTACTTATGTAAAAGTCCAAATACTGAACTAAAAAAAAAAAAAACAAAAACTCAAGTAAAAGTAAAAAGTATCTCATGAAAAGATTTACTTAAGTAAAAGTACTAAAGTACCTGTTTAAATGAATATAACATAGTTTGCACATATGCTTCAAATGTAGTGATTTTGATACAGATGTGTGCTGAATTTTGTTCAACAGAAACAACTGAATCAATCTTTTTTCCTACCTGTTTTTATCTATATATTTGAATTTGCTCAAATTATGAACGAGTTAAAAATAAACCCTCAGCCGTTTTTAGTAGGTCTCAAACAACAATAAAAAGTCCTGTTGAAAATGTAGTGAAGTAGAAAGTACATATATCTGCTCTCAAATGTAGTGAAGGAAAAGTAAAAAGTATTCAGTATAGTACAGTATAGTTTCATGTAAAACTGTGGAAGAGAAGAACATTGACATAATCTGTGTTATCTAAATTATAAATGTGTAATTTAAATCAGTGCTGAAATCTGACATGGGAGAAGTTATATATTTTGATCTGACAAAATTGAACACTTATAGCATTATCAAATGTGCCTTTGAGACATGTGAAGTGCAAATAAACAGCTATGATTGGACCATGCACTTGAGCAGGAGGAGGGGCTAACACACAGGGTGCCATGTTGGGGGCTCACGATACAAAGACTTTTTACAAGCACGTTACATTTAGCCTGCCTTCATTTGAACTTTCTCTACAAGTTGAAACAAGGTCGGAAACACAGTTTTAAACAAACTGTAGCAGAACTCTCCATCCCCGCAGTGGAAAGGCTCCTCACTGACCACAGTTTAGATTGGGTGTGAGTGGGCAGGGGCAGTAGGACCCTGGGGCTTTCACAGTTTAACCGGTTCAATCTGACTGTGTGTGATTAAAGGTACAGTAATGAAGGCTCCAGACTCACCGCCATTGTGTCCGACGGCCGCAGAGTAAACACTCCGCCCACTGCCTCCTCTCTCGCCCCGGGACATGCTCCAAATCTATGTTTATTTATGCTTATTTTATCTTTAGCTTCTGACAAGGAGGAGCAGCAAAATTTTCTCTTTTCACAATACATGGTCAGGATTTATTCAATTACAGGTGTTTTTAAAAAAATGTCTTCAGTGTCTGTTTCCATGGAGTAAAATGAACCATACATAGGGAGCACATGCAAACGCCACTGTGAAATGCCCTCCTAACCCATGAAATGATGGTTGTTGTTTTTTTTGCAATGGTTTTGTTATTCTGTCAACATATTTTATGTGGTTAGATCTCGTTTGTTTTATTTTATTCTTGATATGTTTTTAAAGGTACTATTATGTCACTTTTCTGGAGATTCCATGGAGATTGAAAGTTAAACCCATACTTTGAAACATTCTCCATGGAGACAGATATGTTTTATGAAATATTATCTGTAAAGGAACAGCATTTCCATGGAAACAAGCAATGTTTTTCAGGTTAAATAAGAGTCACGTTTGTGGTGATGCAAGCCCGCTAACAGTAAGGGCACATGTTTTTCAGTGGAAACAGGTATGCTTTGTCTATTTTCGAGCTAAAAACTTGCATACTGTAGCTTTAAATGATTTAATTACATATGCCTATTATTATGCTCATTATGTTATCACCGTTACAGGCTTGTGTCACATTGCCAAAGCACATGCCATAGTTCCACATTGGTTGACATTAAAATTTGTTGTGATTCACTCTTGTTGTGAAGCAGAAGATTCAATCTAAAAAATAAGACATCTAAGTGTATTTAAAATTAGACTTTTAAAAACCCCAGTGACTCATGGCTGCAGCGTAGATCATGTGACCACAGTCATGTGACCACAAGGTGTTCCTCAGTCTGAGATGATGGAAAAAATGAGTTATTTTAAATTTTGCTGATTTCACGAGTGTCACCAAAGTGCATGATGTCAGAGAAAGCACCATTTTAAATACATACATACGCATACATACATTCAAATGTCAATGCCAGTGTCTATGCTGCCCTGACCAGATGTTTTTAAAATTTGGCCCTCTTTCAAAACAAGTTTGACCCCCTGTTCTAGACAAAGTTCAATTCCTCACACCAAATATACCACCAATAATATAAACATAATTATATAAATTAATAACCTCCAAATTACACACAGTATTTTCTTCTGACCAGTGTTATCGCGATACTCAAATTTAAGTTAATTTTGATACCAATTCCAATACTGGGGAAAAAAAACAAAAACAAACAAACTTTCTTTAGATAATAGAATATTATGTTCAACATTAAATGGCAGTACTTTCTTTTATATTCTTATGTGGCCTTATGTCTGTGTAGTCCCTCAGGGTCCAGGTATGCTCCATAGTTGTCCATGAGTTTATACTAGTCTATGTGGTCTTATACTTGTTCTGATACAGCTCAAGATCATTCTAAAGCTTTTCCGGAAAGGTTAATTTCTGTCCTGTGAATGGAACCTTTTAGCATCAAAACTTGCACACAATGAGTATCTACTTTCAATACTAGTTTTAACATCGATTACCATCAGATTTTTTATGTTTGACAACCCTTGTGTGCTGTATTTGCTCAAACCTCATGTGCTTCTCTGCTCCAGGTGAGTGTCTATAGGTGGATGTGTCACTTGTGTAATATATATGAATGTTATGTGCATTAATATACCTGGAACACTCAAGTCCAAACTAAGACAAGTTGGCTCGTATAAAAAGTGGTTCCAGCTCATTGTGGCTTTGGGGCAATGATACTTTTATGACTCCTCCATCATAAATATCTCACTGACAGATTGCTTCAAACCTATGAAAAGAGCCCTGTTAAACCAAGTCACGGCGTATGCTTTACTTCTATTAAATACATTCTTATTACTATTTGAGAGTGATCTCGATGACATATAGTGTAATTTCTAATTCCAAATAAACATGGGAGACATTGGCTATATGATGATTTATAATAGGTGCATTATATAAGTCTTAAAAACATCAAAACCAGAACTAAAACCAGAACATTTTGAATGGTTTGCAGCAGTTTCCTCGCTTAGAGATTCTTAGCATTCTGATCAGTCACCATGATGAGTTTATAAGCAACTCTCAGAGACCAGAGCGGAACTTTGGCATGACAATAAAGCGAAAAACAACTAGCATGCTAACGCGAACTTCTTGGTTATTGAACAAGAAACACTTTATAATTAAATACAGACAGTACACAGTGGACATATTTTGACCTCAAGAGCTGCTTACATATATCTGCATTTGGGCAAGAAAAATTATGCTCAAATACATGGGAACAAGTTGGTTACAGGACATTTAAGTGTTCCAGGTAATAACTGACCAAGAGTAAATTTGAGGTGTAATTCCATTTCTGAATTTAGAAAATTAAGACAAATACAGGTTTCAGCCTCTTCCTCAAGTTTGGCAGCAGTCCCCCACACACCTGTTGACTTGAGTACAAATTTTCAGTCCTCTTTCCACCACTGCTGTTGGATTATACAAATATATATGTATTTGACATTTTGAACCAGCTTGCACTCATACTGATTATGTTCAGTTCAGTGAGTAAATGTCATATTTTCTCTGTGATGACATGCCCTGTTCGATCGTGGATGTATCTCCAGTTCCTGTCACCTGTCAGGGACGTCCCATCAGAAGCCTCAGGTGAGACGTGGGTGTGAGAGCTCAGGTCATACAAGATAAAGCCAAAATACTTATCTGATCATACCTTTGAAGAGGAAGTTACCATATAAGGCCTGCAGGATATCACACTTCAGTTATGACAGTGTACTTACTATTACTACTACAATTTGTCTGCCATTTCTAAAACATTACTATACTGTGTTTTAGTGGACTAATAATTTTATTTGGATGATAAGTATTCATATGGGACAACAGCAGAAAGGAGATGGATATTTCGTATATTTTGGTCTTTATCTGTAAAAATCAGATTAAACTCATGATTCACAGGTTTATTCTGTCTTTTTATAAATACTTTGTTTCTTAGTACTTTTCTCTTCATAAATAGTAATTTCATGAAGTTTCATGAATGCACTCTGTAGGTGTTTTTTACTTTTTAGGATATTAGAGACAATACAAACAATAAAAGACATTAAACATTTTGACTTGAGGGACGGGGAGGGAGATAACAACATTATAACATGGCTTAAAGCTCACAAAAGTCAGTCTTGCGTAATATATGACCTCAAAACACACTAAAAGCAGCAAGTGAGCATATGACAGTGTCACACAGTTTGGAATGACCATTATAAAGATGTACTGTTTCTCCTCTCATGATAAACTCCCGAACATGACATTACACATTTCATTGGGATTCTCCTGGGTAAATACACATTAATAAAAAGAAATAATTACAAATCTTAATCCCCTCCCTGAACCGCCACCTTAAAGTGGTGGAGGGGTTTGAGTGCCCGAATGATCCTGGGAGCTGTGTTGTCGGGGGCTTCATGCCCCTGGTAGGGTCACCCATGGCAAACAGGTCCAGGGAGACGGGACAGACTAAGAGCGGTTCAGAAGCCCCTTATGAAAAGAGGCTAGCTACGTCGCCCGGACCGGTGTTACCGGGGCCCCACCCTGGAGCCAGGCCTGGGGTGGGTGCTCGACAGCGAGCGTCTGGTGGTCAGGCTTCTCCCCACGGGGCCCGGCCGGGCTCAGCCCGAAGGAGTGACGTGGGGCCATCCTCATGTGGGCCCACCACCCGCAAGAGGATCCATGCACCGACTGGGGACTCCGTTGTTCTCCTGGGAGACTTCAACGCCCATGTGGGTAACGACAGTGACACCTGGAGGGGCGTGATTGGGAAGAACGGCCTCCCTGATCTGAACCTGAGCGGTGTTTTGTTATTGGACTTCTGTGCTAGTCAGAGTTTGTCCATAACGAACACCATGTTCGAGCAGAAGGGTGTCCATCGGTGCACGTGGCACCCTAGGTCCGAGGTCGATGATTGACTTTGTTGTCGTGTCATCTGATCTCCGGCCACGTGTCTTGGACACTCGGGTGAAGAGAGGGGCTGAGCTGTCAACCAATCACCACCTGGTGGTGAGTTGGTGGCAGGCCCAAGCGCGTCGTGAGGATCTGCTGGGAACGTCTGGCGGAGCTCTCTGTCAGAGGGGTCTTCAACTCACACCTCCGGGAGAACTTCTCCCTGATCCCGGGGGAGGCTGGGGACATGGACTCCGAGTGGGCCATGTTCTCCACCTCTATTGTCGATGCGGCCGCTCGTAGCTGTGGTTGTAAGGTCTGCGGTGCTTGTCGCGGCGGCAATCCCCGAACCCGGTGGTGGACACCGGAAGTAAGGGATGCCGTCAAGCTGAAGAAGGTGTCCTATCGAGCCTTGTTGGCTTGTGGGACTCCTGAGGCAGCCAATGAGTACAGGCGGCCCAAGCGTACCGCGGCTCGTGCGGTCACAGAGGCAAAAACTCGAGGTTGGGTGGAGTTTGGGGAGGCCATGGAGGAGGACTATCGGACGGCCTCAAAGAAATTCTGGCAAACCGTCCGCCAGGGCCTCAGGAGGGGGAAGCAGTGCTTCACCAACACTGTTTACAGTGTGGGTGGAGAGCTGCTGACCTCGACTGGGGATGTTGTCGGGTGGTGGAAGGAATACTTTGAGGATCTCCTCAATCTCACTGTCACGTCTTCCGAGGAGGAAGCAGAGACTGGGGACCCGGAGGCGGACTCAACCATCACCCTGGCTGAAGTCACCGAGGTGGTTGGCAAGCTCCTCGGTGGCAAGGCTCCGGGGGTGGACGAGATCCGTCCCGAGTACCTCAAGTCTCTGGATGTTGTGGGACTGCCTTGGCTGACACGCCTCTGCAACATTGCGTGGCGGTCGGGGACAGTACCTCTGGACTGGCAGACCGGGGTGGTGGTCCCTCTGTATAAGAAGGGGGACCGGAGGGTGTGTTCCAATTACAGGGGAATCACACTCCTCAGCCTTCCCGGTAAGGTCTATTCCAGGGTACTGGAGAGGAGAATCCAACCGATAGTCGAACCTCGGATTCATGAGGAGCAGTGTGGTATTCGTCCTGGTCGTGGAACACTGGACCAGCTCTATACTCTCCATCGGGTCCTCGAGGGTTCATGGGAGTTTTCCCAACCAGTCCACATCCGTTTTGTGGACCTGGAGAAGGCATTCGACCGTGTCCCTCGCGGTGTCCTTTGGGGGGTGCTCTGGGAGTATGGGGTCTGGGGCTCTTTGCTAAGGGCTGTCCGGTCCCTGTATGACCGGAGCAGAAGCTGTGTTTGCATTGCCAGCAGTAAGTGAGACCTGTTCCCGGTGCATTTTGGACTCCGCCAGGGCTACCCTTTGTCACTGGTTCTGTTCATCATATTTATGGACAGAATTTCTAGGCGCAGCCAGGGGCCGGAGGGGGTCTGGTTTGGGAACCACAGGATTTCATCTCTGCTGTTTGCGGATGATGTGGTCCTGATGGCTTCTTCGAGCCAGGACCTGCAGCAGGCACTGAGGCGGTTTGCAGCCAAGTGTCAAGCGGCTGGGATGAGAATCAGCTCCTCCAAATCCGAGGCCATGGTTCTCGACCGGAAAAAGGTGGTTTGCCCTCTCCGGGTGGGTGGTGAGTCTCTGCTTCAAGTGGAGGAGTTCAAGTATCTCGGGGTCTTGTTCATGAGTGAGGGAAGGCTGGAGTGTGACATTGACAGGCGGATTGGTGCAGCGTCTGCAGTGATGCGGTCGCTGTATCGGTCCGTTGTGGTGAAGAAGGAGCTGAGCCGGAAGGCAAAGCTCTCGATTTACCGGTCAATCTATGTTCCTACCCTCACCTATGGTCATGAGCTTTGGGTAATGACCGAAAGGACAAGATCGCGGATACAAGCGGCCAAAATGGGTTTCCTCCGCAGGGTGGCTGGGCGCACCCTTAGGGATAGGGTGAGGAGCTCAGTCAGATGGGAGGAGCTCGGAGTAGAGCTGCTGCTCCTACACGTCGAGAGGAGCCAGCTGAGGTGGCTCGGGCATCTGCTCAGGATGCCTCCTGGACGCCTCCCTAGAGAGGTGTTCTGGGCATGTGTCACCGGGAGGAGGCCCCGGGAAAGACCTAGGACACGCTGGAGGGACTATGTTTCTCGGCTGGCCTGGGAACGCCTTGGGGTCCCACCGGAGGAGCTGGAGGGCGTGTCCAGAGTGAGGGAAGTCTGGGAGTCTGGGAGTTATCCGGGGCAGCAGTCTGCTTAGACTGCTGCCCCGGATAAGTGGAAGAAAATGGATGGATGGATGGACAAATCTTAATCCTACAAAATCCTATAAAACTTAATCTTAAAAATTAAGTAATTCCCCCCTTTTGAACATTGCTCACATAAAGTTTTAATCTTTACAAAGAATCCTTTAAAACATTACACTGATGTCCAAAGTTAGATATGCAGTATAAATCAATGTTTTAAAAGAACATTTCAGATCTGAACAACTTTTATCAATACAGTGAACTGAGGAACTTGTGTCCTCAGATAGGGCGCACTTATAGCACTATCAAAAGGTATTAATTAAGTTGAGCATTCTTCTTATTAACACTCATTTAATAGATTTCTTATCATAATGAAGACAATATTCTAAACTGTGCTATGGCCTTTACATCACCTGTCTCAACTTAAACAACCTCTGCATCAGGAGCCTGGTCAGACAATACGATAGACTTTTCTAATAGCAAAAGTTTCCCAAAATACTTTTTACTCTTATTTCTTTGATGACAATACCTAGTGTCTGTGTAATCCCTCAGTCCTCCAGGTATGATACATAGTACAAGAAAAATTCTATTCTGTAACTCAACAAAAAGTTTTAGAGCGAAGGTGTTTGGCTGCTCATCCAAGCCGGTCAGATTTCTGGTGGACACTGCCTTATATCTGTCTGAAGGGAGGGGCTAAGTACACTGAAGCTAACACACCTATTTGTTTACAATTTATGTTTGTTGACTAAATCTATGCCCTATGCCCTATTGTGTTCACTATATAGATTTAGGTCTGAAGATGGAGTTTTAGATGGGGGAAAGATGATGTCTGTTCAAAGGTGGATTGTCTTTCCTAACAAAAATTGCTTTTTTAACTTCCCTCTCAAACCATTTCTTTTCTGTGGCTAAGATTTGTAACTCACTATCTTCAAAGCAGTGGCTCGTGGCTTTGAGATGGAGATGTATGGCAGATTGGAGTCCTGAGGAAACCTTTGTCCAGTTGACAGAATTGAATTTTTCTTGAATTACTTTTTCTCGTAATATTTTTTTGAACTCTTTCTTGAGTAGAGTGATTTAGCTGCTGTGCCCACCTGTGGCCGGATTCAATTCAATTCATTTATTTTTGTAATGCCCAAAATCACAACAACAGTTGTCTCGAAGGGCGTTCATGTTTTGGTTGATGGGGGAAACCGGAGTACCTGGAGGAAACCCATCCAGACACGGGGAGAAACATGAAAAACTCCACACAGAAAGGCCTGGTGACTCGGGGATCGAACCAAACTCTCTTGCTGTGAGGCATGAGTGTTGCCACTCAGCCACCGTGCTGCCTACACACAAAAACAAAACAACAAACACCATCACTACCACTGGGTTTCCAGTTGTTTTTATTTTCTCTCCCAATGACTTTTGGTCTGGCAGCTGTGAGTAATACATACATGTAGATTTACTAATAGAATAGGCTGCTGTCGGTTCTTTGGAACATGACAAGTGAGCGTTACAAGTCCGTACATGTTGAACGAACTTGAATGGGCTGTCTCTCTTACTGGCAGAAGCTTCTTTTCTTCCAGAGAACTAGGCTGCAATGAGTGGGCAGATACTTAACTACAATCAGATACAAGTCATCAATGGAATGAGTCACAGAACATCTAAAACGCTTTCATGCAGTGTGGAGGTCTGGAAGTCTCATGGCAAATTCATTTATTTTCAGTGAGATGTTTGAAATAAAAATAGGCATTGATGAAATATCTTGCCACTCAAGTCCTATTCACTTCAATTCAGCTTGATTTTTTTGTGATCAAGTTCTTGAATAAAGTGTTGATTTCATTTGCAGTTATAAAAACCTCCCACCTGTATTCCCCAAGATCCCCTTTTAATGGGGATATGCAATAATAACAAACATATACAAAGGAGAAAGAAAACAGAGGAAAATTTAAAGAAAATAAATACACAATAAAGATAATAATAATAATAATAATAATAATAATAATAATAATAATAATAAAATTACAAAAACATCAATTTTTCTCATTTACTTTTAAGTTTTAAGTTACAACTTTTCTTCCATCTGTGGGCCTTGCCATGGATTTTTAAACAATGGGATCCACATAAATCAAATATTAGTTATGATATTGACTAAAAAACCATATCAAACTTCTATTTCCATGATTATTTTCACTGCAGATTTTCACTGAAGGCATCAAATGACACATATGGAATGAGGTAAACAAACAAACAAAAGTCAAAATCACTCCAAACTTGTTTTAGAGTTTGAAAAGCTACCATTTCCTTTGATCACTGCGCTGCAGTTTATTTTTATTTTTTTTACCCTAACATGGCACACATGGGAACTAAATTTAACTGTAAATATAGTAAACTGTGATTGTTCTTGTGTTGAATGTGTTAAAGTCCTACATGTCTTAAAGCGCTCAGACTTATAGTGAACAAAGCCTCATGTACAGTGTAGTGTTGTTCAAATCTACTAAAGCCAAAGTACAAAGCCCCATAAGCTCCCAACAACAAGCACCCAGCGACGGTCCAGCTCAGCGCGAGAGAGGCCACTTACATATGGGATAAAGGACCACTGCAAAGGTCAGACCACATGTAAACAAGGCCTCATATATGATCATGGAAATGTTTCAAATTTATTCTGTCCTCTTTTGCCTCTAAATGGGACTAAACTGCGCTGTCTTTGTGGTGGCACTGCTGGTTAAGTGAGAATCCCATTCATTTCAATGGAGAATTTGAAAAAAGTTTTGTAGCTAAAATCTGATATAAACTAGGTTAATTTGTGTAAAATGTTCAGTGTTCAGTGTTCGAGTCAACACTACAGCGATTGTCTTTATGCTTTAAACAGCTCTGTAGTCCCTATAGAACTAATGCAACATAATACATGAATGATGATAGCAGTGCCCACGGCAACTTCCTCCGGAAGGTGAATAAACAAAAATAAACCAAGAATGCAAATTTGTTGCAAAGTTGCAAAGTTGTGCATTGTCTAGGATATGGGGGGCACTGTAGTCTTTTCTTTTTTTCATCCCATTTAATATAGAAAGATACAATCCGCCATAACTTAAAATTAGTTTTCACAAATAGTTTATATTGTTATTTTTTTAAATAATAATAATGTATTGCATTTAGTACCTTTCAAGACACAGAAAGTGCTTGACATTGCATTATTCATTCACTCCTCACTCGGAAGTGGTAAGCTATTGTAGCCACAGCTACCCTGAGACAGACTGATGAAAGAGAGGCTGCAAATATGTGCCATCAGCCTCTCCAACCACCACCAACACTCACACACACACACACACACACCCCCACACACACACACACACACACACACACACACACACACACACACACACACACACACACACACACACACACACACACACACCACCTAATACTAGGCAATGTGGGTGTAGTGTCTTACCCTATGACACAATAACAGTTTCCACTAGAGCCACTGCTGCCTACCTGTGGTATTCCTAGCATACAACAAGGCCCAACCTCACTTAGCTTCTGAGATTTTTTTTTTTTTTTTTACAGCTGTAGTACATTCAGAACAGTGCTGTTCGGGTCCTAACTAGAACCAGGAATTACGAGCACACAGGTCCTGCGCTCAGGTTTCTGCACTGGGTTCCTGTGGCTCAATATACCTTAAAGCAGTTCTGCTTGTGTACAAGTCTCTCCATGGCCTAGCACCAAAGTACATCTCCCATATGTTAGTGTTAGTTAGTTAGTGGTAGTGAACCATCTCACACTTTGAGACCGGTCCCTGAAGTCCTCAGAGTCAGGTCTAAACATGGGGAATCAGCATTTCAGTTTTATTCAGCTAAAACCTTCCTGAAAATGTGAGACAGGACTCTACTTTGACAAGGTTTGAATCCAGGCTGCAAACAATTCTATTTAACTGTGCATATGACTTCTCTTTCAGTGTTTTTTGTATTGCGACTATTTATGTTTTGATTTGTTCATGACTTTCTTATTCTGTAAAGCACTTTAAATAAACTTGCCTTGTCTATTGACACTGCTGCACAGTACTTTGAAACAGTGGTAAAAGTGATAGTACTTGTACTTGTTTAGAGACTTGGAGTTCTCCCTTTACAAATCCTAACTCTTATAGTTACACAACATTTACTTTATCAAACTTATACTTTTTGAGTTGATATTTTGTCTGACTTCACCTTGACTTGTGCTGGTTTGAAAGTGGTTCAAACTCCAGGTGACTGCGGGCTAAAACAGAACCAAACTTTATTTAGCCCTTTTTCAAACGTCCTCCGCAGCTCTCAGACTTCCACTCTCTGGATGATGACAGAGGCTGAAATCCACAAGTCAAACTCAAACTTTTTCCCAGACTTTCCCTGCAGCCATTTTGGGCACAGTCGAGCTCTTCTGCAGCTGTGAGTGGGAAATCATTTCACTGAAGGATTTAAAGAAACATGGAGGAATTTTAAAGACAGCAACTAGTTTAAGTTAACTTGAATGCAAAGCTAATGTGTGAGAACAAGAGGGATTCAGAGCTACAAAATGCTACAGCAAAAAGTGATTAACATAGGATGGAAACCCAAAGTTTAAAGGTACTGTACCTGTTTTTTACTGTATGCATTCTGAGCATCCTAATTATTCACCATGATGAGTTCATAAGCGCTTTTCACAACTCTCAGAAACAAGACCAGAGTGGTGTTTTGCAGTCTTGCAATCTTTTACTAAACTAAAATGCTAACGCACTCTTCCTGACTAACATTAAAACTTTTTCTATGCAGGCAGCATACAAGGCAAATATTTCAACCTCAAGAGCTGCTTGTATATAAATCTGCACTGGCATCACATACATAAAAAAATAATAATTAAAATGCAAAGGCTTTGAAACCAGTCTAATTTTTCATCATTCTGAGACCAATAGCATATATATATATATATATATATATATATATATATATATAAAAATCACAAAAAAGTATTTTTTTGTGTCCAGGTATGAGCCATCCTCAGACCTAAACAAGGAAAGCAACAATAGTATTAGCCAGTATGGTAAAAGGTGTGAGAACACCCATTAGGGACCTGAAAGATTATGCAAAATATAACTGAAGTACTTAGCCAACAAAGTATAAACAAAAAGCAGCTTGGATGAACAGTCAAATGCGTTTACTTTAAAATGTTTTGTCCAGTGACAAAACTGAATCATTCTTTTACAATGTGATTTTTCCAAAGTCAAGTGTCTGGTCTGAAAGAGTAAATCTACAGTAATCCACTGGGTTCAGAGCTGTGGTAACAAAGACCCTATGTGTGTGTGTATGTGTATGCATGTGTGTGTATGCATGTGCTTCAGATGGAGCTTAGCGCCAACACTGTACATGTTAATAATGAGAGATCAGAGTAACATGTGATTTTACACTAAAGACCATAAATGCCACACCAGGATAAACAGGAGTAGGACTGGATTCATGGACTTAAACACATTCAAACTCCATTTGCAACTGAACAGGCAATGGCCAACACCTTTTCAGTCAAGTATGAGGTGCAAACAGTCTATTAAAGTCTGAAAAACAAGAAGAACATGAACAAAACTAGTTCATTTTGAAACTCTTATAAACTCATCGGGGTGAACTGTTGCAGAGGCCAGGGGGTCACTGTGGAGCTAACAACAACAGCTAGCATGCAGTGCACTTCCTGATTACCAAACTATAAAACACTTTATGATTAGATGCAGACAGTACACAACAGACTTATTTTGACTACAAGAGCTGCAAATGCAATCTCTGTACTGGGGCAAGAGAAACTTTGCTCTAATCCATGGGGAAAACATCATGTACTGGACCTTTAAAGGACAAATATGCCACATTGACTTGTTTTTAGCTTAACCATCAAAAGCATAGCTGGAGTTGTATTTTGCTTATTTTATGCTTGATTTATTAACCCTTGCTCTGAGCCTCAGAAATCACTTTCAATTTCCCCCTATTGTTACGTCATAGGAAGAAATCTGGAAGTCTGCACTTTTTAAAGCCCATAAATCGCCAGCAGACTCTCAGTTCTAAGCATTTCTGGAGTGTCAGGATGTAGCAATAGTAAAGCACCTTGGCAAATGTCATACTCTTAATACTGCTAGTAGTAAAAGATGTTGGAGAAATGTGTTGCCCAAAGACACAATTACAGTATGCGCTGGTAGTACCTTTTTGAACCCCTAGACCTGTGCCTGCGTTGGTTGGAGCTGCACTAAAACCTTTTCATTTGTAAGGATTTCACTATTGAGCGAATGCTGTCCCATCCAGAGGTTATCTTCTACACTTAAAGGTACGGCATAACTTTTCTGCAACCTGGATGCAACCTGCTTGTCTCTGTGGAGATGTTATTGCTTTTCCTGGAATGCTCCACACTATGGGATGTATCTATCTTACATTTATTAATTTGCAGCAGTTTGTATTGCTTATAAATACCCTAAAAAAAGCATGCATTCTTACTGTAAGTGGGCTCGTCTTTCCACAGATCGGACCTGTAATTTGGCCTTGTGGCATCTCTTGCTTGTATTCATGGAGATGGAGAACTTTATACTGCAAAACATCCCAAGCAAAGCAATGACATCTCTATGGAGGCAAGCAGGTAGTGGAAAAGTTACATAGCACCCCTTCATCATCTTAACTGGCCCAGAAATATATAGTAAAAATACTGACAAAAGTTCTTTCTGAAATTTGGTTTAGCCACTTTGATTTGGCAACTTATCGTTAAAATAAATGTTTAAATTGGCTTAAAAGTGATGCTGAAGTCCCACCTGATAATATCAAGGTGAGGGGGTGGATAACCAGAGTCTCGTTCACCTTGGCTTTAACATACAATACAGTACAATAGTTTACACACTGACTCAATTTTACCCAAACATGTAGCTCTCTTAAAGTGTAGTGTGAGGGGCGTCTATCGGCTTGTCTCTATGGAGATGTTGCTTTGCTTGGAATGTTCCACAATATGGCATTGAATACATCTAGTTTCATGCTGCATACAGGTGTTTTTATTTCTTTAAAACACCTTGAAAAACATGTGTTCTAACTGTGCCTCTACACAGATCTCAGCTGTAACTTGGTCTGGTGATGCCGCTTGCTTGTCTCCATGTGGATAGATAAGACCCACCTGCTTCTGAGGCTTCAGTTCACACACATTTGCATCTGTTTCTTGGTTGGAGTAAGTCTTAAAGTCCCAGTAAAAGCACCGTCTCTCATGAATTGGCCCTATAAGCAGCAATGCAGTATGGGAACTGTAAATCAAATTGTCTTATGCATTTTATCAGACCACTATTAAGAAATTAGAAACCGACAACATTTAGCTACACAGGCCACAAGTCTGAGACTCCTGCTCTACTAGAAAAGTTACATGGCACCCTTTCAATCATTATCTTAACCAACTTTGGCTGGAAATATCTAGCAAAACTGAAAAGTTTGATCTGGCAACTTAAGGTAACAAAATAAATGTTTAAATTGGCAAAACAGTGATGCTGAAGTCCCACCTGATAATATCTAGTTGAGGGGTGGAAACCAAAGTCTAACCTCATTCACCGACTGTAACATTACATATCGTGACTCATTGAGCCAAACATTTTTATTTAATAATGATGCATTGGATTTATTTAATGCCTTTCAAGACACCCAAAGTGCTTTATTCATTCTCTCCAGTCTCAGTGATGGCAAGTAGACTGACAGAAACAAGGCTGCCCATCTGCACCATTAGCTCCTACAACCACCAACACTCACACGCAAGTACAAACCAGGCCCAGACTTTAACCTGGGCTTTCACAAGCCTGTACGGGGTGTCTGCTATATGCTTGTCTCCATGGAGATGTTACCTCGCCTGTGTGACATGCGGTCACCCGCCGAGGGTATATTTTTGGGGGAGGGGTTTAAGGCCCAATCAAATTTACAGTGTAAAAGACACAGGTAAGATCCTGAATTAAAAGATAAGAACAATTAAAATGATTTTATTTAAAAATTCTATAGCAAATTATAATATGGCTAAAAAAAAAAATAAAAAATAGTTAAACACAACTAAATTTAGGAAAACATTACAACATTTAGTTAAAAAAGTACAAAATTAAAATTTTATTGCAAAAACAAGTCAACAGTTGAATTGCTTCTTAAAATAGGCCTAGGAGTAAAACAAAATAAGCTAGCTGGGGGCCACAGGTGGTGAGCAGACTAGGGTGTGCCCAGGGGTGCTACCACATACTCACCTCAGTGGACACAGCAAACGGCACAACAAAATGAAAAGTGCATAAAACTAAACTTGTGATCCCAGTGCACTAAATCACATGTGAAGGTGGGGGATGTCCTCACCAGTGTGCCTAGCCCAACCACCAGAAGGCACCCAGCATCACTAAAAACAAAACAATGAAAGAGACTCTAGTTGTGTCAGACCTACTGATAATTGCAATACAATTTATAAAACAAAACACCGTGCAAAACAGTTTACAAAACACTGCAAAAACAGCAGAAGGTTTAGCCTGAAAAACAACAAAATCTGTTAAAAAGGCTCACCTTTGTTACATCCTGCTCCCTTACAACCAATTTACCACCCTTCAAAACCCAGCAGGAATTAAACCAGCCCTCTGTCACAGATTTACCATGGGTTGGACTCCCCCAGACTAACAGTGCAGAACAGGACAAATGAAAATAAATTAGATTAATTTACAATTTAAGCCATGTTTTAAGAGCCTCTTTCCTACCTCGCAATCAGCCCAAGTCAGGGAACAACAGCGGACAGTGTGGCAGCAGCAAAGAGAGTGCCATATTGGGAACAGGTGGCTTAAATAGTTCCTAACTAGGAGGGCGGGGTCAAGGGTGGAGCCCACATGGGTTTGAAGGACAGCAAGGGAAAGCAGACAACCCAACTACACTCACCTAAAGGATTATTAGGAACACCTGTTCAATTTCTCCTCAATACAATTATCTGATCAACCAATCACATGGCAGTTGCTTCAATGCATTTAGGGGTGTGGTCCTGGTCAAGACAATCTCCTGAATGTCAGAATGGGAAAGAAAGGTGATTTAAACAATTTTGAGTGTGGCATGGTTGTTGGTGGTCTGAGTATTTCACAATCTGCTCAGTTACTGGGATTTTCACGCACAACCATTTCTAGGGTTTACAAAGAATGGTGTGAAAAGGGAAAAACATCCAGTATGCGGCAGTCCTGTGTGCGAAAATGCCTTATTGATGCTAGAGGTCAGAGGAGAATGGGCCGAGTGATTCAAGCTGATAGAAGAGCTACGTTGACTGAAATAACCACTCGTTACAACCGAGGAATGCTGCAAAGCATTTGTGAAGCCACAACCCGCACAACCTTGAGGCGGATGGGCTATAACAGCAGAAGACCCCACCAGGTACCACTCATCTCCACTACAAATAGGAAAAAGAGGCTACAATTTGCACGAGCTCACCAAAATTGGACAGTTGAAGACTGGAAAAATGTTGCCTGGTCTGATGAGTCTCTATTTCTGTTGAGACATTCAAATGGTAGAGTCAGAATTTGGCGTAAACAGAATGAGAACATGGATCCATCATGCCTTGTTACCACTGTGCAGGCTGGTGGTGGTGGTGGTGTAATGGTGTGGGGGATGTTTTCTTGGCACAATTTAGGTCCCTTAGTGCCAATTGGGCATCGTTTACATGGCACGGGCTACCTGAACATTGTTTCTGACCATGTCCATCCCTTCATGACCACCATGTACCCATCCTCTGATGGCTACTTCCAGCAGGATAATGCACCATGTCATAAAGCTTGAATCATTTCAAACTGGTTTCTTGAACATGACAATGAGTTCACTTTACTACAATGGCCCCCACAGTCACCAGATCTCAACCCGATAGAGCATCTTTGGGATGTGGTGGAACAGGAGCTTCATGCCATGGATGTGCATCCCACAAATCTCCATCAACTGCAAGATGCTGTCCTATCAATATGGGCCAACATTTCTAAAGAATGCTTTCAGCACCTTGTTGAATCAATACCACGTAGAATTAAGGCAGTTCTGAAGGTGAAAGTGTGTCAAACACCATATTAGTATGGTGTTCCTAATAATCCTTCAGATGAGTGTACACCTGGAATGTTCCACAGTATGTCATTGAACATATCTATCTTGCATTTAAATAAATACAGGGTTTTTATTGCTTTAAAACACCTTGAAAAAGCATGCATTGCAAAACTATACCTCTCCACAGATCTGACCTGTAGCTTGGCCTGGTGGTGCCACCTGCTTGTCTCCGTGGAGATAGATAAGTTTAATATCATACATTCCTGGCAAAGCAATAGTATCTCCACATGAAAAAAGTGATATGCCTATTGCACCTTAAAAGACAAATGGTAAAAAGAGCACAGAAGTGGAAATATATTTGAAGATGATTCACATGTAGTGTCGTCCTGCAGAGTCATGGCAGAGTGTAGTGCAAGGCCTGTGTCACACAGCTGTTTGTCTGAGTCATGAGGCTCCATCATGCACAACACCACACACAAGTCAGACGCTATTCTGCACAAACAAAGGGATAAACAGGGACAGTTCTTTAAAAGTAAGCTCCATATCAGTGAATGTTCTGTGGTGACAGTGGTGGAGTAGTAGGTTAAGATTCAATCCACATGTCAGAAAGTTGGGATTCACGTTTTGAGAAGAGCCTTATATGCACATTAGTGTTTGCCACTGGATTGTTATCTTGTGCTGGCGTTGTTTGGTATTGATCCCAGCTCCTACTAGATGCTCAAATGAATATGTAGTGGTAACTGCTGTTGTGTCCTTAGGCAAGACACTTCACCCTCATTGCCTGGTATGACTGTTGGGTGTGTGTGAGTGTTAGTCATGGTTAGAGAGGCTGAAGCACTTTGAGTGTCTTCAAAGGTGTTATATAAATCCATTGCAATATAACTTAGTAATTTCAAACAAACTACAATAATTTTTCCGTTCTTGTTTTTTTTTTTATTGTTGTGATATCAAAAACAATAGAAAGCTAAACTCAGACAAGACTGAAATCATAGTCTTTAGCCCTCAGAAACATAGAAAAAATGTTGGCAGTCACCACCAGTCTCTCTCTCTAAAACCTTCAAATCAAGCTGGAAATCTAGGGGTAATAATGGACTTAGACTTGAACTTGAACAACATCAAATCAATAACATCTGTAGTTTTTACCGTTTAACAAAACTTTGCAAAAATCAAAGGTATACAGTCAAAACCAGAGAGAGAGAGACTTATCCATGCGTTTGTCTCTAGTAGGTTAGACTACTGTAATGGCCTGCTCACTGGTCTCTACAAACGAGCATTAAGACATCTGCATTACATCCAGAAGGCTGCCGTTCGGGTCCTGACTAGAACCAGGAAGTACAAGCACAAGTCTGGCGCTCATGGCTCTACAGTGGCTCCTGTGGCTCAGAGAATAGCCTTTATAGTGGCTCTGCTTGTGTACAAGTCTCTTCATGGCCTACTACCAAAGTACATCTCCCACATGTTAGTGCCATATGAACCATTTCACACTCTGAGAACTTCAAAACTTATTGCTGGTGCCCAGAGTCAGGACTAAACTATAACTAAACCAGATCTAAACCAGAACTGAACCAGAACTAAACTAGGACTAATCATGGGGAATCAGTGTTTCAGTTTTATGCAGCTAAAACATGGACCAGTCTTCCTTAAGATGTGAGACAGGCCTCTTCTTTCTTGCTTGATTTATTCTTTATTTGTCAGGGATGATTTGTACCAGATTTACCTACTGCTACTTTCCATCTGCACTCCCTAGGCAGGTAAATACACATTAAAATACACTTTTCATTACAATTACATTATAAGACAATTTATCATTAACATAGCAGTAAAATACAATAAAATGCCAACATGTCCAACACATGATGTTTCCTACAGTCCATACCCCCCAAAAAAAAAAAATCATTATGTAAATCCCGACTCCAAATGGTTCTGTTTAGCTGTGCATATGACTGAAAGATTTTTATTCTGAACTCTTCTCTTTTAATGTTAATTTTATGATGATTATTATGTTTTGATTAGTTGTATTGCGATTTTAATGTTTTTCTTATGCTTTAAAGCACTTTGAATAAATAAACTTGCCTTGCCTAGAGCCATACTCTTACTTCTGAACATGTATCAGGACAACAGTGCAGTGCCTGTCAGGTGTGACTCTTAAATGTGGATTTGTGGTGGTCGCATTTGGCACAGAATAGCAGCCACGTTTCTTTTATTCATCCCCAGGGCAGATATGGCTACAATATTAATTACATAAAACGAGTTAGACAAGACAATTTTTTTTTCTTATTACTTCAAACACAAACATCTCCAGCTCCGTGATCTTCCAAACATCAGTCTAACCACAGCTCCACGTCTGACGTCACAGTCTCCATAACTCTTCCTTTTTATATTAATCCCAATGCCTCACCATCACCAAGACACCCTATGGGATCTTTTCTTCTGTCAATCATTTTCCAGCACCACAACATTGCTCATGAGTGAAGAATTCCCTCCATCAGATCAGAGAATCTTTGGAGCTTGTCTGTTTGATTGACTACATCCCATTGACTTTTATGGCATTTTATTAAGAGCTCTGTGTAAATCTATGAGGGATCAAACATGTCCCTGTGTGGTTTTCATTAAGAGTCCTCACGTTTTGTAAAACTCTGATGAATGTTGGGATGTAGGTCTAAACTATTTAGGAAAAATATAAATTTTTTCTGACAAGCTTTGTGAATAAATTTGCGATTTATGCTTTAACAATAATAATAATAATAATAATAATCAAATTTTCCGGTTAAACGCGCAGAAGAATGGACTGAAATCTGAACTGACAAACTAATACAAGAATCACATTTCTGAACATATTTGTATAGATATAAACTGCAGGGTTAGGTTTTATGCTGAGTAAGATTTCATTGAGAGACAGGGAGGGCATCTGACACACAGGGAGGGCACCTGACATACAGGGACATTTCAGAACATGTTTGTACAGATCTAAGCTACAAGGCTAGTTTTTATGCAGAATAAGACCCCATAAAGAGACAGGAAGGGCATCTGACACTCAGGGACATTTCAGAACATGTTTGTACAGACCTAAACTAAAGGGGGAGCAGTTTATATGCAGAATGTCTGTAAACATGAGACAGTGATATCAGAGCACTGCTGTAGCTGTGGGTAAGCTAACACATATTGATTTTTTAAATTATTATTATTATTTATTTTTTGCAAAGTGCATGAGTTAAAGGAAACAGAGAGAGACAATAAAATCAGATAAAGGCAAGACTTAGGAGAACCACCAATCTGCCGCACCCCCTGGTATCTTCAGCGAGATTTGATCACATTAAATCAACATGAAAAAGTTATGTTTGTGGTGTGAAAGGATGTGCATAAAGGTTATGTAATCAGCTTATTACACACAATGCTTTATATATTAATTTTACACAAATCCAGCCACTTTTTTCTTTCAGTGGAGGTTCGAATAGAGTCTGGGAGAGATCGCTAGATTATTCAAACATGCATGGATGACATCTAAAACCTCTTCAGGCATGTTTTTAATGAGGGAACAACATTATAACATGGTAGAAAGCTCCAAAAAGTTGATTTAACATAATTCCCTCTCATTAAAGTTCCTATATTAGGGAAAATTGACTCTTGTTAACTCAAAACATAGCTGGAGTTGTCTTTTCTTTTATTTGGTAATCCTGCATTATTGATCTACATCGCCCGAGCTCAAAATGCTTTGTTCTACCTTGCGATGTCATGAAGAAGCAGTTTTCAAGTCAACAGCTTCTTTTACTTTGAGTTCAGTAGAGATTGGCAATTCTAGTTCTGAAATTATCCAAATGATTCTAGTGAAGGTTTATGGAGTTTAAAAACACAGTGAAACACTTCCTTCATACCACATGAGATCACCAGGTAGAACAGCGTGTTTTCTGCATAAGAGAAGGACTCAGGATTTGTGTGTTAAACATGTGTGAATTAAACAAAACACAACTCCAGGTATGTTTGTGATGAGGAAACATTATAACATAGATCAGAAAATAGAGTAATATGTCCCCTTTAAGAAAGAAAACACAATATTTCATGTAAGTGATAATAATCTAATGTGAGAGAGTGCTGAGCCGAACAAACAAAGGCAGTCTCACAAACAGCAGCTGTGGTTTTGCAGAATGAGAAACAGCTCGCTTAAATCCACACTCTTCATTTTCCTCTCGCAGACCACAAAATGGCTGCCTCTGACATAGCGCTGTCACTGAGTTAGCCACATGAACATAGACACTGTTCACTCTCACATTCATTCATAAAGTCCTTGGTTTTCTTCTTAAATACTGTAACAGACTAAGAGACGTACTGCAAGCCTCATTTTTATGTAAAGAACCACTGTGTGTTTTCACCTGCTCGTCTCTATGGATTGCTTTGCCTGGAATGTTCCACAGTATGTCACTGAACGTGTCTATCTCAGTAGAAACAAACAGGTGATGCAGCCATGCCAAGTTACAGGTCAGATCTGTGGCGAGGCAATCCCACTCATTGTAGAATGCATGTTTTTTAATGTAATTCAATAAATGTGTGACATGTTTAATGCCATACTGAGGAACATTCAAGCCAAAGAAATAACACACCATGGACACAAGCAGCATGGTGTGCGCAGACACTGAGGTCGAGGTGGATTAAGTGTCTTGCCCAAGGATATAATGACAGGATTCGTCTGTGGGAGTTGGAACCACACCACCAACCTCAACCAATGATGTTTTTTAACAAATATTTAAATGCATTACACTAATTATACATGTTTTATGTTTTTAATTGAGCTTGTGTTTAGAACTCCCTTGAACATGAGATGCAATGTCCATGAGATCCTGATCAAATGAAATAAATAATAAATAATAAAAAGAGAAGAGTGAGATCCCAACTGGCAACCTCTTCATGGGGCAACATTCTACCAACTGAGCCACGTTAATCCCTATCATGTACAATAGTCAACAGTTGAGTGGGGTTATAAAATCCAAAAATCACAGTTCCTGCATTGGATAGGCAGAGGTGCGGGACGTATTTGGCAGCAGTATTTGTGCACAGAATGGTCTGAAACAAGAATGTAATCATCCGAGAGACATAAACATCCTTTTGTTCCAGGCTCTAAACAAAAGCTCATTAGAAGACGCTGATGGCAAACACACTGTCCAGACAAGAGCCTATCCAAGCAAATATGGGCCTTGATGGATAACTTTGGACTTATTTTAGACCATAAATGGAGGGATGAAAGAAGATGTGTGCTTTGTCACTTGTCCATGGACGTTATTGCTTTTTCTGGAATGCTCCACAGCATTAAAAATCTTAATCGTCTCTGTTTAACTTCATGGAGACAAGCGTATATCACCAGACCAAGTTACAGGTCAGATCTGTGGAGAGGTGACCCCACTCACAGAATATATGTTTTTCAAAGCATTTTTCACAACCAAAAAGATTACTTCCTTGTCATTTTGTGTTTAAAGATACACTACCTGACTTTCTGGAGGCGTCATGTAACCTGTATGATCCCATGGAAATAGAAAGTTAAAACCATATTTTGGAACATTTTCCATAGAGACAGACATGTTTTATGCCATACTGTGGAATTACAGTTACAGCAAAAGGAACAGCATTTCCAATTTAACACAGACAAGGTAGATTTGCAGCATTCTGGTTCATTTTAAGTACTTGGTGACATCACGCAGTACTCCCCTACCACCTCCACTTTCCCATTTAACCCTCCAGGTAGAGCTCAGTTTAGGAGCTATAAGAAATGCGATTGTGGGCGAGTTTAGATGTATAGTCACACTTTATGTGACTATAACCAACTGTGACCAACTTTCTATTTGGTTATTTCACTTTTGATATAGCCTGAACAAATAAAGTTGGCATCAATGCATTTTCTGTAATTTCATTGTAAAAAGTCTGAGGTCTGAGCTGCAGTAGATAATGTAACTGTTGTTTTGATCTTGTGGTCTGGCCTGTATATGTGTCACTGTGTCATCCTCTAATCGTGATGTTTTGATCATGATGTTTTGAATGAGCTTTTGGAGAGACTGAGGGACCCATGACTGAAGCCACGCTAACACCAAAAGGAAGTCAGGACTTTCCACTTCCTCCTTTCTCTCATGATCTTGGATGTACGCACCGCCTCTCAGTCTGATGACAGTAGAAATAAATTTTAAAGCAGGGTGTAAGTATCTATTTACACATATTCACGTTACCTTAACTGAGTGGATTTTTAGGGTGATTGCACTTTTTTGAGTAGATTTAGTAGAATAAACCTATACTTGTAATTGTAATTGAGTATAATTCTAGCCATGTAGTTGTCATAGATCAGTCAGACCCAGTGAATGACTGTATATGTAAATAGACATAGCTAACCATGTTCCAAACAGGAAGCGAGCATGGGCCCGATTGGTTCCTTTGAAATCTGATTGCAATTCACTTTCTATTGAAAAATCGTCACAACTCTCCCTGTAACTGCTGCTGTCAGACTCATTATTTTGAGCTTAAAATGTTTGTGTTAGCCTGCTGTACTTGATCCGGTGTTTTTATTTGATTATTTCATCCCCAAATCAAGATATAACCATTAATAACAAACCTATGAGGCATATTCTTTCCCTGAGGTCGCTCCTGCTAGCATTAGCAACAGGTGGATTTACAGCCTCGTTTCTAGGCGCCCACCCCCTGCTTAATCAGCAAGCAGGATAGCCTCGCTCCCAGTTGGCTCTTTGGTTTCACACTCAAATTTCCAAATATGGTCCCTGGTTGCAGATTAGCCGCTATAACTGCTAGCCTCGATGAGCTTCATTTGGTTCCAACTGAACGCTATAGATGACTTCACACACACTCCCTTAGTCCCCTTCTATTAAACAGTCTCTCTTTAAAATCCTCTAAAATCGGTCTCTCCCTCTCTCTGTCTCTCTCTCTGTTTTACACTTTTTTGACTGATCAAGTTTTGTGTAAAAGAGTGCTCTAAATGCTTCTATAATTGTTAAAAAGGACCTTGTAACTAGTACTCTGGGACTACTTGTAATTGAGTGGCTTATATTATTATTATTATTATTATTATTATTATTATTATTATTATTATTATTATTATTATTAGCCATGTAACTGTTGTTTTATTTGAGTACAATTTTGGGTATTCTTTCCACCGCTGACTGAAAGTATGTTATGCTATTCCCAAAGGTGGGGTATTTCTCATTTATATTTCAAATTTCACAAATTTGACCTCTCTATGTCCCCAGATCTGATGTAAACATGTTCAAATCAAATATAGCTTTTCCTGATAACTATAACTGTAATGCTGATTTATTCTTCATTACAAAAACATTGGACATGATGTGACCGTGTTGTTTATGTAACATTTGGTGTTTTGGTTCAACACAATTATCTAATCAGAAAGCAGAATGAGCCTCACATGAGTCTCTTATTTGGGTTCCCAGTTTCTTTGCCAAAATCTAGTTGGTTTAAATCTAAAATGTTTCTCTGATCTGAATGGTCACTATCTAAACCCCAGCACCTGCAGCCAATCATGAATCGTGCTAATGCAGCCTCTGCAGCTCAGTGAGTGAATTTTGGAGGTTCTGACCTTTCACATGAAGCCTGTCCATATACTGAGAATGAGACACACTTGTGTCCTCTTTCTGCTTGTTAAGGCACTGCACACCGGTTTGGAGTTCTTCCCTCAAACTGAAAACACAGCAACTATATTATATTGTTCCCCGACTCATGACACCACTCGATAAGTGTTCTAGTGATCTACTGATTCACAAACTATACCCTGCAAAGTCATTTATACAATCAGAATGCAGAATGACCTTTTAACTTTAGGCTGCCAGATCTGACGACTAAAATACATTTCAAATAAAGCCAAAATGGCTCTATGTTATGATGTGTTCTCAATATATCACAGCCATGACATCCCAGGTATAGCAGTTATGTAATACCAGTAATTACTAATTAGTATAAGTAACAATAGTAAACGTTAATTAATTTCCCCTTTATATGTACTTATTCTGCAGAGCAATAGAATAGTTCCTTTTTTCCCTGGCACCTTGTATGGCTTGGCATATCATTTTGAGTACAAAAATGTTCAGATTTGCGTAATCCAGTGAAAGTCCTCATTCATAGATGTAACCTGGAGTGGATTTCTGGGTGTTTCCAGAAACAATAAGAGTGATGTGATCTGATCTATGAGACAAAGTGTTCTGTGGTCTATAGGCTCGGCCCCTCTTCTCGTCAGTCACACTTCCTCTGTGTCCTCTTTCCTTCCAGTAAATTTCCTCTTTTTCACCTCCGAACGGATCTAAAATCAGACTGCCACGATACAAACCAGTTCTGGGGAAATTTTTCATTAATAGAAATCAAAATGGGGTACTTGAAGTTATGAGTTTCTGTTTGTATCCTTAAAGGTCCTATATTACACAAAATGTACTCTTGAAAGCTATAAGCCATGTTAGGTCATCAAAACATACCCAGAGTTGTGTTTTGTTTCATTCACACATATTTGACTTGTCTACATCTACAAAACTCTGTGACAGGCCTCTACTTTGGCAATGTTTAAATCCAGGCCTTTCTTATTCTGTAAAGCACTTTGAATTACCTTGTGTATGAATTGTGCTATACAAATAAACGTTGCCTCTGTTCCACCTTGTGATGTCATGAAGTGGTAGTTTTCAAGTTAACAGCTACCTTTTACATTTACCTTTAGTTCAGTAGAGATTGGAAATTCCAGGGGTGAAATTATCCAATGATTATAGTGAAGGTGTTTGAGTTTAAATACACAGTGGGAAACTTCCTGTAAATTAAAAAAATTTAAAGATGTAATTTAATGACTTTTGTCTTATTAAAATGTCTATTTCGAATGACAATACAGCTGCAGTCAGGTTTTGAAACAGTGGTCGAGTTTGGGTACTTCGCTAACATCCAAGAGCCATGTCATCACAACAGAGTGGAACAGAGTGATTTTAAACTCAACTCAGCCTAAATATGCATGTTTTGTGTGTTACACATGTGTGAATGAAACAAAACACAACTCCAGGTTGTGTTTGTGATGAGGAAACAACATTATAACAGAGATCAGAAAATAGTAATATGGGCCCTTTAAAGCTACAGTCTGTAACTTTCCTGGTGGGAAGCTTGGTTACATGCTATATGGTTATTTACTTACAGATGCTCATAAATACATTGAGAACATGCATTCTTACTTCTAACTTTGAGCAGGGTGTCCACAGATGGTTGTGCATGACTTTTTGCAAGATGTATTAATGATTTCATACATATAATACACTAAAGAACTGGATCTCTACAATATCATTTTTTGTGCTTATCCAATTCAGTTTTTTTTTCCCCTTAGGAGCTGAACATTGTTCAATAGCATTGTAATAAATAAATAAATAAGTAAATAAATAAACAAATACAGAAATAATCTGAAATTTAAATATTTTTCTCATGCAAGTTTCGCTATTTTAGCCAATGTTTTGTCTTTGTGTTGTTGGGCAAGACACTAAAACATGGCATTTGACAAATCACTCTGCAGTGTAACTTCCAACCTGAAAAAGCACTCAACTTCTATAGACTTGGATGTGACTGAATTATCACCCTTACACCCTCCACGAGACTGGGCTAAAACATATTTGCAAAACAGTTTGAGAGCAATAAACATGATCATAAAAAATACAGCACAAGCATTTAATGAAAACGTATGAATCAAAGTGAAAGTGATGAGGCTGTGACGCACTGTTTGTACTCAGTGATGAGCTCCATTGAAAACACTCTGGTTTATGTTGGTTTAATTACAGAGAAGATGCCACACGGTCCCAGAGGAAAATATGGCCCAAAACCACGGCTGGAATCCTCCTTCAGGGTCACATGTGCTCCAAGGCCAATCCAACACAAAGTGGACTCACATCACAGCCGCAGTATCACACATGAGTAAAATGAAGTCTCTAGTTTTGCTTTTCATTCAAGTTATTATTATTATTATTTATTTATTTATTTTTTTGTGAAGCAAAACAGCTAAAAGTCCAAAAGCCTCTTATACAGTGTTGTTCTCTTCTGACAGATAGTAATGGCCAACACACTTTTTTGTAGAGTGCACAGTGATGCCTGTTATGAAATGAAGGGTTGAGTGAAAGAGTGGATCCAATGGTTTAAAAGCAGAGGCTGAAGTCTTTATAGACACCATATCCCCATAATCCAGAGACAAAGGCTGCTTGAACTATTTCTTTTTGTCAAGATCCCAGTCTGCCTTGTGTTTTGTGCAGTTTTCCCCCTCCCTTCTGTGTCAGAGCCTGGAGCTGGGCGGAGATTCAGGCTCCTCCCATGCACACCTGCAACTAATCCACAGTCAAGCTGCACCTGGGGAGGACAAAGGGACCGAGGACCTGACACTCCGTGTATCCTCAGTGGTATTGCTCTGATTGGCTCAGTCTCGTTTTTGCATTTATGCCTTTTTTCCCTCAGATGGATATCTTTGTTCCTTGCCAGATCCCACTCCCTGGATCTGCACTGCGCCTCCGTCTCCGACCCAGCTCTCTACGCCCGGTATGAACCTCCATCTCAATTCACTTTGACTGGTACAGACGTCCTCGTCTCTCGTCTCTCCCCCCTGCTCACAATCGAAGACTACTGCACACAACCCTTCTCTCAACTGTCTGCTCCATCAACCTTCATTTGCATGATATTTTCTGTAAATAAACATTGTTAAACTGTTCACATGAGTTCTGAATCTTTGGTCCCCCTGTCAGTCATTACGACACTTTTATGTAGTTTAATGGGATGCAATATTTGTTTCTGCAATAAAGTAACCACTTTGATTTTAAACTGTTACATAATTATTGCATATGTTTTTAAAGAATACATTTTCGTCAAGCCAAAACTCAAGATATTTATATTTACAAATGTTGTACCTTTTTTTTAATATAAAGTTTTGTAGCTTACCTGTTACTTAAATGTTTTTAGTTTTCATTAAAATCTTGCTCCACTTTTAAAACTGCCCGATCAGCAGAGGGTGCACTTGCATACAAAACCGCATCATCTGCATATAAATGCATGTGGCTTTCTCTTAAATTGCAACCAATGGAATACATGAACATAGTAAAAGTAGTGGGCCGAAATTTGAGCCTTGGGGCACTCCTTTACTTAGTAAGAAAATTTGATTTAAAAGCACCAGCTACTACCGCCTGAGTTCTGTTTGAGAGAATTTTTGAGTCAAAAGCTTTAGTTAAATCAATAAATAATGTTTGTTATCAATTGAGAACTAAACTCTGTTCAAATCGGATCTAAACCAGGTCCTGAGCAGCTCTAAATCAGGACCAAAAATAAGGATTAATTGGGCCTATTCTTGGATTAAAACATAACTCAGATAAATCTGGAATAGAAGAACATAGTAGAGACTCCAGAACTCCACACTTACATTGGAAATACTGCACTGTCACTGTTACTGAAACGTATGTCACAAAATGTACTTTACTAAAGCATAGTATAATGTGGAGAATCAGAAGTTGTGTCACTCACTGTTTTGAATGAATGTGTCATAAACAGAATCGCACAGAACACAGGACCAAGGATGTGAGTCAGTTTGGAATAGGACCTTGCCATGCAGCTTGTTCTCAGTTATGGCATAAGTAAAACAAAGCATATTGTTTGGAGTGAGATCAGCGGACATGAAAAAAAAACTACATTTGTAGTGATGCGGTCGCTGTATCGGACTGTTGTGGCGAAGAAGGAGCTGAGTCAAAAAGCAAAGCTCTCAACTCTCAATCTATGCTACGAAAAAAAATGATGAATGGAATTAAACACGATTACAACAAAACTTGTTTTGGTGTTTTTGATGAAGGACCAAATGCTCAAGCAAATGACATTTTAAATTCATATCTCCAGAGGTCCAACCATTAGCAGAGTCATAATCTATTTGTCTTTCTATTTCATAATTTATTTATTGTAGTCTGTTTGGAAGAAACAATGTGCAGAGAAAGAGAGCTAATTGTTGCTAAATAGTTATTATAGAAGTTGTAGTACTCCACGCAAGTTTAATGCAATCCGTGGTAAATTCTGCGGGTTTTTCCTCAGGTCTGATCCAGGAAATGTGAATGTGAGAAACTGGGCTGATGCAAAACCCATGAATGAGTCAATGTTGCTACTTGGTGTGTCCTCAGTGCATGATGGGATACGCCCCAAGGTCAAAGGTCACAGCACAGACCACTTCTGCCACTCTAACTGCAAAGTCCTGGACATTGCTCAATTTCAAAGTGCACACAATGAGCCTAGTAACGGCAGAGGAACAAATGCAAGCACTCTCAGATCCTCTAAAGGATCCATGCATGCTATATCATTTATTTGATTTATTTGAATTAGGGCAGTGCATATTAATCCATGAGTCAGCACGAGCTTCAACATAGGATAGCATCATAGCAGCAGTAGTAGTATTTGTAATAGTAGCAATAGTAGTAGCTAAAAAGAAACTAAATGCTGGGTAATTTTCATCTCCACTGTCTTCAGGGCATTTCAATTGCAATTAGATTAGCAGTTTATGTTTTAATAATAGGATTCTGTTCAAATAATAATTGACAGGCTGAAATTTGAGCTTACAAGTTACTACAAGAATCACATTTTATAAAATGTCTTCACACATCTAAACTACAAGGTTAGCAGCTTTTGTGAATAAGACAGAATATTTTGTTGTTATGGGAAGAAATTATCGTATTTTGAAGCTTAACGATTTGCTAATCGCGTCCATTCAAATAGAAATTTCAGTTTGATTTCAACTTTATTCAGTGTGTTTATGTTGCACTTTTTCACCGTATCAAGTTCCTAGTTTGTGAACTGTGTTCACAGACTATGGCAATAAAAGTCTTCTGATTCTGATTCTGATTCTGAACTGATCTTGTCATTGAGGGTTGACAAGACCAAACACTCCAATGACTACAGGCAGGGCCACATCCGAGATGTGATGCTTCTTGGGGACAGGAACATAGTGTGTAGTTAGACACAAATTTACTGCTAGATAGAAACATACACGTCTGATAACAGTTACAACTGAATCCTGGATCCAAATAGACCATATAGACCAGGGATGTCAAACTCATTGCCACAGAGGGCCACATCAACAAAATGGTCGCTCTCAAAGGGCCAGATGTAACTGTAAGATGTCACTAAATGTAACCAAATGTAATCTAAAATAAATGCTTTTTAATCTTGTTATTTAACTGTTTCTATACTTATTATTCAACTTACAAATATTGAATATGGATTTGCATAGACATGAAAAAATGGCTATGTAACTGTGTATCTACTGATAAACTGACATTTTAATTTACTTTGTCGCGGGCCACATAAAATGACATGGCGGGCCACATTTGGCCCACGGGCCTTGAGTTTGACACATGTCATATAGACTGTATAAACAAGTGAACTAAGGGAGTGTGGCATCTCATCTCGTGGAAACTCATTGAGGCTAGCACTTATGGGGGTGAATTTGGAGGTCCATATTTGGAATTCTGATCACGAGTATTATAGCGGCCAAAGAGCCAATCCAGAGTGAGGCTGATGAAGGTAACGCCCCTTCCCACTGGCACCACTGGTTTAGCACAGAGCAGGTGCTCAGAGCAATGCTGTCAATCAAACCTGATCAAACACCAAATCAGTGAGCTCCAAAGAATTACGGTGTGGATCTGTTTACTGTAATTTACACATTCATAATTACCCAGTCACCCATTAATACACAAGCATGCAGTCACAAACACTAGAGCCATAGCAGGATAAGTGTCTGGCACAAGCCCACCATGGCAACATGCCTTGACAGGGAATCAAACCACCAACCGTCAGTATTGCTAGCCAGTATCTTATGGTTTTGTGTGGGTCACTGGATTCACAATGTTCCCACAGGTAGTAGAATATTGCCAATTTGAAGCCAATCCATTTTAAACATAATGAAGACAAGAAAAAACTTAACAAACCCATTGCATTACATCACTCAAAACATATCAAAACATGACCCATTCTAACTTGGAGCAGAGGAGAGGGAAAGTGTTGATGTTGGGGTAGCTCCAAAATAAGTAGTATTTATGGTGTTCTGAGAATACGCAGTATTGTTCTGTGTGATTTGTCTAATTGGTGCAGTCAGTGTAAATCACATTAGTCGTGGGACAGGACTGAGAAAAGGGGCACAGGGTTCGAAACTAATCAAAGGTGAAAAAGTCAAATAGTCCATCAGTAGGAGGCGTTATATCAGGGTGTGTTCACTGACAATAGCCACTCTGCAGGGAGATACAACCAAGTACACTACCAGCCAAAAGTCTGGACACACCCTCTCATTAATGTATATGTATGTGTGTGTGTGTATATATATATATATATATATATATATATATATATATATATATATATATATATATATATATATATATATATATATATATATATATATATATATATTCATATTCAAAGCGGGTTTAGATTTAAATCCTCAAAGTATCCACTCTTTGCTTTGTGCACAATGCTGTAAACCCTTGTCCTTCTCTTAGTGAGCTTCCTGAAATGGTTTTCACTTCACAGCTGTGCCATGTCAGGGCCAAATGCCAAAAGTGCAAAGCAGTGATCAAAGCAAAGGGTAAAGGCAATTTTATTTTTTTTAAATCCAAAACAAGATTTGAGTTATTTTGAGTTTATTTTTTGTTTACTACATTCCACATGTGTCCTTCATAGTTTTGATGCTTCAGTGAGAATCTACAGTGTAAATAATCATTAAAATAAAGAAGAAACAAAATTGGAAAAGTGTGTCCAAACCTTTGACTGGCCGTGTACACAAAACTTTATTTCAATTAAATATCGCCAAAATTCTTCTAAGCCGACATTATCGTAAACTCTACAGTCCGTGACGGTCAAATCTCTGTTCTACATTTGACCCATCCTTCAGTGACACTTCCAGATCTTGAGCTATAGTTTATGGTAAGGGGAGTGATTTCTCTTTTTGTACTGGACACACACTTCATAAATATATGAAATATGTTAAACTTTGCATGTGCTGATAGCAAAAGGATTTATGGGCATTTAAAGTAAGTTTACAGTTGATACTGTCTATTTATACTGATCATTTTTAATGATATAATTTAGTTTCCATAAGAGGATGCAAGATTAATCCAAAACTTTTCAAACTTGCAAATTAAACCGCCCCAAACCACAAATCAAATAGAGCTGGTAAACTGGGCAGTATCTGGAAGAAATATAAACAAGAGGGTGGGATCCAGACATATGAGGAACACTGTGATTGGTCTAACAGGTATCCACACTTCAAACTCCGCCCCTGCAGCCAGGTGTTTGTAATCAAAAACACTTGGCTGTAATCAGGGCAGTCGTGTGTGATGTCATCAGCTACTTGAAATTAGCAAGGGCCACTGGAGCCACACTGATTTTTATTCATTTCTGAGCACAAAGCAGCTGCAAATGTACCTAGTCTTCACTAAAATAGCCCAAAAATGGACTAGAAACTGTAGTCAATGCTATTCAAACACCACATACACAGTTCAGCACCAGAAAAAAGTTGCAATGCTTCAGAAAAATCACAAAAAATTTTCCCCAGTCGTTCAGCCCTCTCCATCATATTTCCCCTGTGTTATCTTTAGTCGTGTTAAGCTCTGACAGACGACTTCTTGATGACTTCCATAAACCCTGAAGTGTCCTCCCTTTGCCGCGTGAGAGTTAGCGTCTGGAGCAAACGGATGGATGTTTGGAGGAGAGGCAGTCCCCGAAGATGAAGTGCCCCACAGAGAGGAGTGTTTTCTGGTGCAGTGTCTTCGGTTTGGCCCCTCTCTGGAACTCTGACATGGGCCCAAAGAAAGTCATTTATTTACAACAGGCTGGCTCTTCTCACTACAGAGTAATGTTGACCAGTGTCCCCCAGTATGTTTGGATCTTCACCAATAAAAAGTAAAGTTATAGAGTTTAGACTTCACTAGGAAACTGATAATGAGAAATTTTCATCTGGACAGTACCTCAGAAGGTTAAGAGAGCTTGTATTTCTGAATTAAAGGCACTGCATCTCATTTTTACTGCCTTAAAAACATAAAAAAAACTGTTTAAACAGTTTGCAGAGATCCAAAGCTGTTCCTCACTTACCTTATGCATTTTGAGCATCCTCATTATTCACTGTGATGAGTTTACAAGCGCTTTTCACAACACTCACAGACCAGAGCAGAGTTTTGTATTTTGTGATGCTAAAACTAACAACAGCTTGCATGCAAACAGTGCACCAGGATAAAAAAAAATATGAACCAGGAATTGCAATTAAATCAGGAATTGCAATCTCATTTTGACCCTATAATGCTGCATTCAGTTTGCGGCATCAGGGAGACTGGGTTTACTGTACATCCAAAGCAAATGGGGAACGAACGTCTAGGCTAGTCTAACATTTCCATTTCACACAGCGGGTTTGAGCCAGGGTTTAAAAATGTGAACTTTTAGCAAAAGTCGTCACGCATCAAAAAGTTTCAAGCTTCTTCACTTAAATGCAAAGATGACCAACTAGAAGCGTTTGGGGCGATTTTGATGCTGTGATCTAAACCCAGTATAATAGCTGCTTTTACAAAATATCTCAGTCAATAAAAATAATTTATTACATGAAAAAAAATGTTTAGCACCTTTAACTAACCCAAATTCCATATGTAAATTATTCTCCATAATAACTGTGAAGTCTTGAAAATTCCACAATTGACCAGGAAGTATCAGGAGAGCCAAGAGTCACACTAAGTCCAAGCTGTCAGATGCCAGCAGATGTTTGAACAACATTATACACTTCAAACATCATTTAAAGAAAAGCTCTACGTAACTTTCCTGGTGCGGGATCTACAACCTGCAAGATGCTATTGGTATGGCTGTATGTTCTAGAGCGTTTACATGACATTACATTTATTCATCTAAACAAGTGGTTTCATTCATCAAATATACCTTGAAAAGTATGCATTCTTATTATGTGTGGAGTACCTTTAAACATGCTCACTTTTGCTTAAAACCTGTCCCTAATCCCAAAAAACATTTCATGGACTTGAGTAAAATGAGTCTTGTCTCATTACAGGTTGATATGATATTGAATAAGAAACTCATGAGGTTAAAATAAGTCCACTGCGTGTTGTCTCCGTCTAATTGTCCGATAAGAGAGTTTTGAAAAGAGCTTATAAACTCATTGCGGTTTATAATTAGGATGCTCTGAATGCATAAGGTTAAGTGAGGAAGACGTTTGGACCACTGCAAACCGTTTAAAATGAACTACTTCTGTTTTTCATGTTTTTAAGATGGTAAAAATCAGGTAGTGCCTTTAATTTGTATCTTCCCATGCACAAAGTCAGTTCTTAGATGTAGCTTTGTTTACCCAGAGCAGAGAAGAGATGGACACCACAAATCACCAACTATTTACAACTTTCTCCCAAAAAACCAAGCAGAAAATAACTTGTGGAGGTCCAAGCGCCAGACGGACTTCATCTAGTGTCCACAGCAGCTAAACAACGCTGTGTGTTTACCCCAAGCACAAACACAAGCACAAACGCAGAGGGCTGACGACTGATGCTCGCACAATGAAGGACAATTAAGACACATTCAAATCAAATGTTTAGCCTGGACTTCAGGCCCTGCTCCGCTCCACTCTGCTGCGGTTTATACAAAGTAGAGCAAGTTGAAAACAAGGTCATTTTGATTTCATCCAGGTAGCTGCTGCTAATGCATAATGGAAATAGAATTATATTTGCTCTTATGGTATTTTCTATTGTGTAGTTGTGAAATGTTCCTGTTGTTGAAATGTTAGAATTAATATCAACTTTAAGAACAAACTCAAGAAAATAGATGTAATTTATATAATCGAAGACTATGCCACTGAAGATGCTAGTGTCACCTTTATCATTTTGTTCCAGTCACATGAAGCTCGTCAAGGCTACTAGTTATAGGGGCCAATTTGGAAAGAAAGCCCCTGATTTATCTCTTATTAATGTTCATATGTTGAATTATGGACACAATAGTGAAATAAAAACACCAGGATCATGAAGAGCAGGTTAATACAAACATTTTAAGAGCAAAATGACAGCCCTGACAACAGCAGTTACAAAGAAAGGGGCTTCAATTTTTGGAGCTAGAGTCGATTGAGTTGGAAATGTGCCCATGCTCATTTTCTATTTGGAACACGGCGATTAGTGCACTCTGGAATTTTTAAGGCATGAATCTGTTACCTGTTTGTCTCCATGGAGATGTTAGCGTGCTGTTAAACTTTTATCCTACATTTATTTAATTACAGGTAATGTTACATGAAAATAATTCAGCTTAATATTACTGCCATATTGTTTCCAATCGAAGGAGTAACATCTTCAAGAAGACATGCAGGTGTTGAACCCTCCACCCTCCACTGTAATCTCTGAGTCTTGAAGAGATGTTTCCAAGGTCATAGAAAAAGTAATTGCTCAACAAGTATCAGAACATCTTAACAATAATAACCTGCAGCATCCCATGCAATTTAGATACTGAAAAAATCATTCAACAAAAACGGCATGCTGTTATTTTACAGAGGTGGTAAAATTGTTGATTGGCCTGAGTCTTTGTTAATTAAAGGATGGTGCTTTACAAAAAACATGCATCTTTGTCAAAAACAAGCAAATCTAAATATTTAGGTGTTGTGTTGGATCCATTGTTTAGGTTCAAATAGCACATCAACAAGTCTATAACACTCTGAAATACGATGTATCTGTCTTTAAACACATTCAAAATACACTGAGCTATGATGCAGAAAAGGTTTATCAAGATGTTATGATAATTTCTCATATAAATTTATTGCATTTAGAGCTTTGGAGATGTTGACAGACTAATAGTAAAGAGTTTCTCAAACATGTGTGAATAAAACAAAACACAACTCCAGGTATGTTTTTGAAGAAGTACCTACATTATAACATGACTTAAAGCTCACAAGAGTCAGTCTATGTAATATAGAACCTTTAAATTTGGTATTTGGACCCACTTTTCCATTTTAGTTTTAGCTTTATGAGATCCAAACCTTTGCCTGGTAGTGTACTTACTATTACACAGACATAATATTTATACATGCTACAAACTCTTTTTTAATCTCTGAGCCCTCCCCTTATGTAAGCTTCTGCAGAACCTCCCTGTATTACTGCAGAAAGGAAGCCTGTTGCGTCTTCTACTTCCTGTGGCCGCGCTCACCGTGTGCTCCTGTGGTTCCCATGATGCTTTGCTCCTCTCGTCTCGCTCCTGTCTGTTACACCACGTCTCCTCATCTCCAAACTCTTATCTAATCTGTGGAACTACCATCTGCTATCATGCCTTTGACCGAAAACACTTTTATTTGTTGATTGATTCTAATAATATTCAAATGTCTGGGGCGGTTGGCAGTTGGTTGGTTGTTGGTTGGATGTTGGTTGGGAAAGGGGTGAGGACTTGCAGCATCTTCCTCTGATGAAAACAACACAACAATCATTGGCTAACAGTGAGCTAGCTTCTCTGTCACACCAAAGACCTTACCGTAAACAGGGCCCCAGAGACCGCCCACACCACAGGTTAAAACGTTCTGTACCTTTTATTTGGTCCAATCCTTTCAAGCTTAAACGTACGTGCGTGTCTTCATTCTGATGATATTACATTTCCAGGAATGCTCCACAGTATGGCATTAAACTGATCTGTCTTGCATTTATTCATTTACTGCTGTTTGTATTCATGAAAGAGCTCTTTAAAGAATATGCATAGTTTAGTTTTTTTTTTATTTAATTTAAATGTATTTATTATTGACAAACCCACAAACCCAAGGAGGTTAGGCCTCCCACTCAACACACACCACTCACACATTAAATTCATACCAACATATACTTAATACAAATACAAAATAGAAATAAATAAATAAAATAAAATAATAATAATAATAATAATAATAATAATAATAATAATAATAATAATAATAATAATAATAATAATAATAATAATAATAATAATAATAATAATAATAATAATAATAATAACAATAATAATAATAATAATAATAAGAGGGCAATAAAGAACATAAAAAGGCATAATCACAAACTGGACATGTATTCTTACTGTGAGCGAGGTCACCTTTTCACAGATCTGGCCTGTACACATGCCGTGTTTGTGTCATTCCAGGCAATAACAACCCTATGGAGGCAGTTTATGATGGACCTCCACACCAGAAAAGTTACATAGTGCAACTTTATTCTGGGATATTGTGCTACGTAAAGTTGGGAGTGGATTCCTTCTCCCTCAGATTCTGTCATAAACCATAAACTGTATACATAAATGGACATAGCTAACTCGCTAGTACTAGTAGTATTCCAAATAGAAAGTAATCATGGTCGCTCATCCTGGCTCCAATCCACTTTCTATTGATAAACTGTCACCCCTCTCTCTGTAACTACTGCTGTCAGGCTCATCATTTTGGTCATAAAATGTTTATATTAACCCACTCTGCATGATCTTGGTGTTTTTATTTCGCTATTGTGCCCGTAAATCAATGTATGCTCCGCGCCCGCTCCCTGCTAAACCAGCGGTGCAGGGGGGCAAGAGTGGTACTTTCAATGGTCTTGGTCCAGATTGGCTCTTTGGTTGCTATGATACTCATGGCCAGAATTCCAAATATGGAACTTGGCTCCAAATTCACTGCTAGCCTCGATGAGCTTAATTTTGACAGGGTCCACTTCTCTATACAATCTATGTGTTAAATGCTTTGAGTGCCTTAAAGTTTGAAAAGTACCATATAAGTGTGACCATTTATTCACCATTTTGCCTCACTCATTTATTCACTCAAGCAACTAGCCTGGAGTGTCTTGCCCAAGGACACAACAACAATTCAATGGAATCAAACCAACCGCCTTTCAACATTAGTCAGCCGCCAATATATGCCTAAGTAAGATAGAAGATCGAGCTTTGTTCAAATCAACAACAAGGACGTGGTTTACAGTTTATATAAGAGTCATGTTGAGAGTGTTACAGTAATGATGGAGTAGTGATACAGTACAGAGATAGTGAATGTGCTGTGGTGAGTGTGGGCTTTTATCACAGCACCCAGACACTTCCTCTGCAACAGGAAAAGCCTGACTCAGCTGATCAGCCCTGCATCTTATCAATAACAAGACAGTCCAATACACAAATGTGAAAATATGCAGTTTTATCAATACCACTCTAATGTCATCTGCAGAGTTTAAATGCAATCGAATGGGAATTGAACTATCATTCATCACAATTAATCACAATCATTTATTCAATTTCTATAGAACATTTAAAGCAACTTCAGCTGACCAAAGAGCTTCACATAAAAGTCAACAAACCACAAATACACAGATCACACGGCACATTGGAAAGAACTTGAATATCCACACTATTCCAACAGTGGGCACAATTTAGGGATCACACCATTTTTAGTGGTGTCCAAATGTCCTGTTGGTGAAAAAGTGATGCATTCAAAATATCCCACCAGGCACCTTCAAAAGTAGTGGGCATCGGAGGTTACTCCACCGGTCAATTTAGACCACAATGCATTGCGGGAAAACAACAGTGCAGCGACAGGTGTTTAACTGGAAACAGCATGACTGAATGAAGCAGATAGAAGCGCTGGTTATCAAACTGTTGATCCTGATTATGAATAAAACACTCTTACACAAACCATTATGGTGTGAAGCTGTTAGCATTAGCAGTTACCTTATGTCGAGCTGTTAAAAGAGCAATCATTTACACATCTCAAACAAAAAGCTGATGAATACAGTCCATTATGTGAGATCCAGTTTGACAAAACATGTAAAAAAAAATAAAATAAAATAAAAAAATAAAAAAATCCAAATAACCCAAACTTTTACTTTTTTACTATGGAAGTGCCTTTTTAATCTGGTACTTTAATACTTTCTTATGAGATACTTTTACTGTTTTTCCTTACTTAAGTAACAAAATTGAGTACTTCTTCCACCACAGGACTTACAGTGGCTTGCAAAAGTATTCATCCCCCTGGAACTTTTTCAAAATTTTGTCAAGTAACAACCACAAATTTAAATATTTTTAATTAGCATTTTATGTGAATAAGTAACACAAAATGTCACATAAGTGTGAAGTAGGTTAAAAAATTATACACCATTTCCAGATTAACAAAAAAAAAAAAAAAAAAAAAAAACAACAACTGAAAAGTGCAGCATGCAAAAGTATTCAGCCCCCCTAAGTCAATACTTTGTGGAACCGCCTTTTGCAATTACAGGTGCAAGTCTTTTGGGGTATGTCACCACCAGCTGTGCACCACTTACAAACTGAAATTTTTGCCCATTCTTCCTGGCAAAACAGTTCAAGCTCTGTCAGATTTGATTCTCAATTGGATTTAGGTCCAAACTTTGACTGGGCCATTCTAACACATAAATATGTTTTTGCTTTAAACCATTCCATTGTCACTTTGGCTTTATGTTTAGAACCTCCGCCCCAGTCTCAAGTCTTTTTGCAGATTCCAACAGATTTTCTTCCAAGTTTGCCCTGTATTTAGCTCCATCCATCTTCCCATTAACTCTGACCATCTTCCCTGTTCCAGCTGAAGAAAAGCACCCCCACAGCATGATGCTGCCGCCACTGTGTTTGACTGTGGGGATGGTGTGTTCAGAGTGATGTGCAGTGTTAGTTTTCCTCCATATGTAGCATTTTGCATTTAGGCCAAAAAGTTTGATTTTGGTCTCATCAGACCAGAGCACTTTCTGCCACATGTTTGCTGTGTCCTCCAAATGACTTATAGTGAACTGTAAACAAAACCTCTTATGGATGGTTTTCAACAATGGCTTTCTTCTTCCCAGTTGTGTAGTGCACGACTAATAGTTGTCCTGTGAATGGATTCCCCCACCTGAGCTGTGCATCTCTGCAGCTCTTCCAGAGTCACCATGGGCCTCCTGGCTTCATCTCTGTTGAGTGCTTTTCTTGTTCGTTCTGTAAGTTTTGGTGGACGGCCATTTATGGGTAGGTTTTTGTGCCATACTCTTTTCATTTCCGGATGATGGATTGAATAGTGCTCCTTGAGATGTTCAACACTTGGGACATTTTTTAGATCCAAGCCCCACTTTAAACTTCATCTCTGACCTGTTTGGTGTGCTCTTTTGACTTCATTTTGTGGTTTGCTCCCCAACACTCTCTCAACAAACTTCTGTGGCCTTCACAGCACAGCTGCATTTATACTGAGACAAGATTACACACAGGTGGACTCTTTTTAGTCTTTAGGTCAACATTCAATCTTTCCAAAATCATCAGGCAACTTGTAAAAAGCAGTTGGTTGCATTAAAGAAAAAGAGGTTGAATACTTTTGCACGCTGCACTTTTAAGTTTTTAATTAAAATAAAAAAAATGTGGAAATCTTGTAAATATTCTTTCCACTTCACACTTGTGTGCCATTTTGTGTTCACATAAAATGTATTTAAATGTGTGGTTGTGACATGACAATATGTGAAAAAGATCCAGGCGGTGAATACTTTTGTACACCACTGTACCAAGCCACTGTACAGCTCCATGGAGACAAGCAGGTGGTTCCACCAAAATACACTTCAGATCTGGAGAGACAAATCTGCTTAATTGAATAAATTCAAGATAGGTTTAATGTCATACTGTGGAACATTCCAAGAGAAGCATCTACACCTCCATGGATGTGGTTTTGGCTGTGTAAACAAATTTTATTCCCCACACTGTGCCATTTTATGGACTTTTTACCAATCAAAAGATAGCACATTTGTTATGAATCGTTAATTACTATGGTGACAATGCAAATAGTTCATCATTTTGAAAACTCAAACAAATCAAAAAGAGTAAATTTGAAGTGAAATTTGTGAACCCCATTAGTGATAGTATTCATGATTCACAGCTGATAAGATAAGCAGGCGCTGGTAGAAACAGTGCCCCCTGTGGCTCTGCCCTGTTGTGGCCTTGCTGACAGGGACAGAACAGATCCCTCCTCTGCAGATCCTCAGGATTACTGTTTTAAGAGGCAGATTAAAGTGTGTTTGTTTGGATTGTGAGGTTAAACACTGTCTGGCACGCCCCTCTTTGCTCCTGTCTCCTCTGTGTGAAAGAAGGAGCCGACAGGACTCTAAAGAAATATCAAAATGTCCTCACTCTGATTAAATTAGAAAGTATAAAATTGAGTTTGGCAAATTGTGATGGGTCAGATAATCTGCGAAGGAAGAATTCTTCAAGGATTTTTTCGTCTGCAGTGTTCAGCTTGGGTGCTCTAGACCTGGTTTAGTCCTGGTTTAGACCTAGTTTAGTCCTGAGTTAGACCTGATTTAGAACTGGGTTGGATCTGCTTTAGTTCTGGGTGAGACCTGATTTTAATCTGGTTTAGCCCTGGGTTAGATATGATTTAGTCCTGCTTTGGAATTGGTTTAGTCCTGGGTTAGATCTGATTTAGTCCTGGTTTAGAACTGGTTTAGTTCTGGTTTAGACTTGATTTAGACATGGTTTTGCCCTAGGTAAGGCCTGGTTTAGTCCTGGTTTAACCTGGTTTAGTCCTGGTTTAGTATAGGTTTAGTCCTGGTTTAGTTCTGGTTTAGTCCTGGTTTAGTCCTGGTTTAGTCCTGGTTTAAACCTGGTTTAGTCCTGGTTAGCATAGGTTTAGTCCTGGTTTAGTTCTGGTTTTAGTCCTGGTTTAGTCCTGGTTTAGTCCTGGTTTAGACCTGGTTTAGTCCTGGGTTAGACCTGGTTTTGTCCCTTGGTTAGACCTGGTTTTGTCCTGGGTTAGACCTGGTTTATTCCTGGGTTAGACCGGTTTACCATGGTCCATTCCAGGCACAACAGTATCATCTCTGTGGAGATGAGCAGGGACAGATCTCTCTTCAGGAAAGTGACCCAGAGCATCTTTAATTTTCCAAAACAATAGCAGGAGGAATCCCATGTGGAGGTGCAGTGAGTCACAGAGTGTCAGATACAGTGTGGTGGCTGCTCTGTTTGTTTGGTCTGATTCACCTCCACGGCGTCACTTGTTTTTACTGGGAGGATTTTTCAGTCTGCGACACACTGTCTTATATAATGAAAACATCCAGGCAAAACAATGGAGACAAAATAAATCGCAATCTAAGGTTGTCTGAATGTCCACACTGTCTCCTGCAGGGGGCACTATTTAGGAGTCGCACAATTTTTAATGGTGCCTGAATGTCCAGTTGGTGAGAAAATATTGCACTCAAAATTTCCCACAATGCATGTTGAAAAGTAGCAGGTATCAGTGTTCACTGGTCAGTGTAGCCCATAATGCATTCCAAAAGTTGGAAAAACAGCAGACTTTAACTGAACACAACACTACTGAATGAAGCAGATAGAAGCGGTGGTGTATCACACTGTTGATCGTGATTATGAATAAAACACTATTAAATAAACTGTTTTTGTATAAAGTTGCTGCGTTAGCTGCTTACCTTAGCATGAGCTAAGGTAAGCTTAACGGGGGGATAATGTCCGCATCTCAGATAAAAACAGCAATAACTCATTTATGTGAGATCCATCTAGACAAAAACGTGATTATTATTAGTCCAAGACTTGTTTTCACCCAGACCCAGAGTCATGCGACCTGAATGTAGTGAGCCGTATGTCCAGATCTCTCTGTGAATGAGGCTTTGAAGAGTCCACTAAAGAGTGAATGAGGGGTTAGGGCCTAAGGGGGACATTCGGACTGAGCACAATCATCTTTGCAATTTGAACGGTTAGAGTAAGCAAGCACATATTCTATGGTGGAATGTTCTGCAGTTACCTTGCTGACACAAACTCAAGTAAAACTCAAGTAAAAATGCAAAATGGATTTAAAGTAGCACATTTTCAGGAGCCTGTGATCAATGTGAGCGTCCAATGGTCCAAGGTGAAAGTGACTAACTGAAAAACTGTTGGCTAATACTTGCTGGTAACTGCAGTATTATTTGAGATGGACTTGTTTAACTGCCAGATCAACTCACCTGTTGTAGCTCTGCTAAGTCAGTTTTTAATGGTCAGATTGTGTTAAAACAAAGCTCACATTAAAGCCTAACTTAAGTAACAAAGCTTCAGACAGAGCAGTGTCTACAGTTAGCATTATACCCCCAGGGAATGTTGATGACATCAGCCCCAAAGTATCATTATACTTATATGGGAGATTTACTGTTTTGAAAGAAATATCCAAAAATACAAATCCACAAACATTGCACCTTATCATGTTTGGGATGGCTCCACAAATAGAACCAGTAATTAACCATAAACCAGGTCAACAAATTCTGTCTAATTGCTGCTCCTGTCACCTGTTTCTGTGAAGACTCTGCACACCTGACCAGGCGACAGGTGCTTCAGAGGAGAGGCACTTGACTGAAAGGTTTTAAGAAGACTCCTGCACACTGTCACTCTTGCTTCACTTTTATTAAAACGTTTTGGTCTCTCTGACCTTTCTCCTGTCACCCGCCCTTGTCGTTCCCCCATCACCTGCATCTTTCTCTTGTCACCATTGCTGTCGCTGTCACTTGCACCCTCCGCTTTCTTCTATCACATGTCCCGATCCCCTGCTTCTGTCTCCTATTTCTGGCCCTTGCCCCTTTTATTTTCTCCTGCCACCCGCTCCTGTCATGTGTTCCGGTCACTTACTCCTGTCACTTGCTCCTGTCGCCTCCTCCTGTTATCTGTTTTGGTCACTTTTTTCTATCACTTGCTCCTGTCATCTGTCCCTGTCACTTACTCCTGTCGCTTGCTCCTGTTGTCTGGTCCTGTTAACTGCTTCTGTCACTTACTCCTATCACTTGCTCCTGTCGTCTGCCCCTGTCACTTACTCCTGTCATTTGCTCTTCTTGTCTGCTCCTGTCACTTACTCCTATCACTTCCTCCTGACACTTTCTTCTGTCACTTGCTTCTGTCGCCTGCTCCTGTTGCTTGCTCCTGTCACCTGCTCCTGTCCACTGCTCTTGTCAACACATGTGTAATCTGAGAGTTAAATAGCAGATTCCACCTGAGGTTTCTGACCCGTCTCCAGCTCAGGTTAAACTTAAGGGATTCTTGAATATCGTGTTGTCTTGTGAACCCAGCCTATTTCTATCTAACTCTGTGCTTTAAACTGCTACAAACCTGTTCTGAAACACATGGGATTCTTGTAATAGTTTAGCAGATCAGATTTTCATTGTTTTCTTTTCATGAAAGCCCCAGAATTTGTTTAGAAAATTTCATCAGTGTTTCCAGAATTGTTCCGTCCTAATCAAAACTTTATGATTTCTATGCTATTTTATTCCAAAGATAGTCCAATCCAAAGATAATGCATTTGAGATGGATGACTGGACACATGCCGAATAATTTTTATAAAGCTGCACTAAGTAACATTTCAGGTGGAGTGTCCGCCATTTACTTCTAAAAAAAAAAAAAGATGAAATAAAATAAACTCCATCCTTTTTCTACCTGATTGAGGTGTAGATTATGTCAAAGAAAAAAGTGTTTAATTTCAACTTTAGTTAACTGAAAATCACTTTTCAAAATCCTTTGTACACAGTAAAATGTCTTTTTTTGGATTGAATTATTAATTTTGAATTGCTTATTTATTTGTAAATATGTGTCTGGTCGTTCTTCTGTAAAGCACTTTGAAATACTTTGTGTGGAACGTGCAATAAACCTGCCTTTGTCTCACTGACTTCATTTTTGACATATTTTGTAGTACTTCTGTTTTTGTTTCTCCTGCCCCATAAGTTGGCGGAGCACGTCCCCTGTCATCTGTCACCTGTCACCATGTTGTGTGGTAAATGAGTC
>NC_047128.1:10709550-10771354 GCF_009829125.3 Periophthalmus magnuspinnatus | reverse complement strand
TGTCGGAGAATTGCAGATCCATGTTCTACTCAGTATGGCATTAAACATATCTACCTCCATGGGGACAAGGATGCTACCTGACCAAGTTACAAGTCAGATCTGTGGAGAGAAAGCCTACTCGGAAGATTCTAGGAATGCAAGGGATGTTTTTCAAGGGATTTTTGAGGAATAAAAACTTGTGAGTGATTGCAAGATGCCCCCACTCTCTCCTCCCTCTCTCCTCCCTCTGTCCCCTTTCTTACCACTCTCTGTCCCCCCTTTGCTACCCCTGTCTCCCCCCTCTGTTCCCTCTCTGCTCCCTCTCTGTCCCCCCTTTTGCTGCCCTTTATCCCTTCTCTCCCTCCTCTCTCCACCCTCTGCTCCCTCTCTGTCCCCCATGTCTTCCCCTTCTGCTCCCGCCCCCTCTGCCCCGTCCTCTGTCCCATACGGTGTTCAGATGAGGAGGAAGCTGGCAGTGAAGGCCCACATGGCAGATAATAACACTTGTTTTATGAGTCTTCTGTAGTAGATTGGCAGCAGGCGCGGGTGTGTTTTTAAGGTACAAGCTGAAGGAGTTATTTAGAGCTCACTGCACAAACCACACTGCCCTGGTACAAAGTGATTTACACATGAGGGGCGTGAACTGAAAGCTGTCAAAACTTGAGATGAGGTTCACATATCTGCAGTTCATATTAGCAACTCACAAAGCAGCGTGTACAAATGTTAAATATATACCTGTCTTGAAATCACTCACATATTTTTATTGCTCAAAAACACCATGAAAAACATGCATTCCTAGTATCCTCTGAGTGGGCTTACTCTTTACAAATCTGATCTGGAACTTGAACAGGTGGCGCCCTTGTCTCCATGGAGATAGATATGTTTAATGTCATACTGCGTAGAACATGAATCTGTGATTCTCTGCAGTTCCTCAGCATCTCCATAAGCAGGTAGTGAACTCCTTATGAAACTTTTAATTAACAAAATACTTAAGCAATGAACATTTTAAGATGCAAACTATTGTTAAAGTGCATACAAATCCTGAAACAAGAGTCTGTAATGATGTTTGCAGTAGCATCACACTGGGGGTGTTCTATGTGTATCTCTACGGAGGGATGTTCAGTGGTTACCATGGAGACACAATACACAGATTAGCAAACATAGTCCCCCAAAAAGGTTTTTAGATGTTCTGAAAATCAATTTTCAGAACATCTAAAAACTCAGTTTTCTTACTTAAGTAAAAGCACATATGCTGGAGCACAAATAATCAAGTAAAAATAAAAGTATCACAGGTAAAATTATTAAAGTATTTGTTTAAAAATGTACTTAAAATGTAAATTTTAATTATTTTTTAAAGCTTTGTGCTGAATTTTGTTCAGCAGGAACTACTGAATTGATTTAGTTTGTGTGTGTATATACATACATGCATATATATATATATATATATATATATATATATATATATATATATATATATATATATATATATATATATATATATATATATATATATATATATATATATATATATATATATAATAAAGATACTTTTTTTTCTCTCAAATGTAGTGAAGTAAAAGTAAAAAAGTACCTACTTTAAAACATACTCAAGAAAAGTAAGATACCTATTATACTTAAGTATAGTACTTTACAATTGTATTTACTTATGTTCCACCACTGCCTATGATCAATATGAGCATTCACAGTCCTGTTTAGAAGTTTGTTTTTCAACAAAAAGATGAGAGTGACTGTTGGCTAATGCTAGCTAGCTTGTGACTGTATTTTTATGTATGAGATCTTGTTTAACAGCCAAATCAGCTCACCTGTTGCAGTTCCGCTAAGTCAGTTCTTTATGGTCAGATTGTGTTAAAATAAAAATTAGATTAAAGTTTAATAGAGCATTTGACAGAGCCTTCAGCCTTCAGTAAGCGTCACACCATATGGAACGGTTTATGATAGCAGAGTAGTACTATACAAAGGCATTATTTCACTTTGGTTTTAGTTTTGTACTTTCTTTGAATCAGCGGCTGCTCTTTTTTCCAGCAGGAGACTCTTCAGACAGAGCTGTTATGGACACAGCTCAAACAAACACAACGCTGTTTACTTTCTGCTCACTCTCAGTTATGCAGTTGGACCTGAATGGAGGGAGAGAAATAGAGAAAGAGGAGAAAAGGAGAGAGAGAGAAGAGACATCGAGAGGAGAGAAAGAGAGAGTAGGGGCCGAGAAGGGGAATGAGTGAGAAAGAGAGGGAGAGATAGGAGAGAGATATAGAGAAGGGGCCGAGAAGAGGAGCGAGCGAAGAGATAAGGAGATAAGGGAAAGAAATAGAGAAAGAGGAGAAAAGGAGAGAGAAGAGACATGGAGAGGAGAGAAAGAGAGAGGGTGGGCCAAGAAGAGGAATGAGTGAGAAAGACAGGGAGAGATAGGAGAGAAAGAGAGAGAAGGGGCTGAGAAGTGGAGTGAGAGAAGAAATAAGGAGAGAGAGAGGAGAGAAATAGAGAAAGAGGAGAAAAGGAGAGAAAGAGAAGAGACAATGAGAAGAGAGAAAGATAGAGAATGGGAGTGAAGTAGGCATTGTGGGAGGTAGGAGAAAAATAAGCAAAGCAGTGGAAGAGAGAAATACAGGTGTGATAAGATAAAGGAAGTGGAGAGAGGAACAGGGGCATAAGGAGAGGGGAGACGTAGAGAGAGGAGAGAGAGAGAGGAGGAAGAGAGAGGGAGGCACTGAAGAGGAGAGAGAAAGAGCAAGTGAGACAGGAGGGAGATAAAGAGAGAGAGAGAGAGATAGGAGAAAGATAAGTGAAGAAAGATGGGGCAGAAGAGATGGGGGTGGAGAGAAGATATTGAGAGGAGAGAGAAAGAAAGGAGAGAGAGGAGGTAAGAAGAAAGAGGTGAGATAGAAAAAGAAAGAAAGAAAGGACGAAGAAGAAGTGTTTAGTTTCTGGTTGGATGAGGCTCTTCCAGACACACCAGCCCTGCAGCATTTTGATGGACACATGATGCCATCTGCACAGGCTCCGGTCTTTACTCAGGTTTAAACAAAGGACAGAAAACTGACAGGAGCAGGTGACAGGTACAACGACAGGTGCAAGCAACAGGAGCAAGTGACATGGTACTTTAGGAGAAATTTGTCTTGATATGTGGTGCATCATTTATATTTGGACGTTCATACTGGAGTTTACATTAAAACCACATACAAGACATTATAAAAAACAGAAGTAGGTGACAGAGGCAAGTGACAGGAGCAAGTGACAGGAGCGCTTATCAGAGGCAGACAATAGGAGCTTTACTCAAGTTTAAACAAAGGACAGAGCAGGTGACAGGGGCAGGTGCCAGTGACAGGAGCAGGCAACAGGAGCTGGTGACAGGAACAAATAACAGGAGGAAGAGACAGGAGCAGGTGACAGCAGTAAGTGACAGTAGCAAATGACAGGAGCAAGGTGACAGGAGCAGCAGGCAGCAGCAAGTGACAGGGGAGGGTACAAAGGGTAGGTGACAGAAGCAGAAGACAGGAGCAGGGGACACATGATTCAATTTCAATTAAATTCAATTCATTATTTTCAGCCAAAATCACAACAACAGTTGTCTCCGAAGGGCGTTCATGTTTTGGTTGATGGGGGAAACTGGAGTACCCGGAGGAAACCCATCCAGACACGGGGAGAAACATGCAAAACTCCACACAGAAAGGCCTGGGTGACCCGGGGATCGAACCAAACCCTCTTGCTGTGAGGCATGAGTGTTGCCACTCAGCCACCGTGCTGCCTACACACACAAAAACAAAACAACAGGAAAAATCAGACAAAACAAGAAAATCGATGATAGAATGATAGAAGCGAGTGACAGGTGCAAGTGACAGGACAGGATAAACATGCAGGTGACAGCAGCAACAACAAGGGCAGGTGACAGGAGCAGAAATGACACAGATATTATTTTGAAAAGAAGTTTTGTTGTTGTTGTCTTTTGTTGTTGTTGGTGTGTTTTGTTTATAATGGTGGATGCTGCACAAATGACTCATTTTTTTCTGGAGGTGGGTTCATCCATAAAAAACATATTTGCTTTGCCTGGCATGTTCCACAGTTTGGTATAAACCTACGGAACTTTCATTGATTACATCAGGTGTTTTTATTGACTGAAAATCTTAGTTTGGTGGAGCTTGTCTCCACGGAGATTGTTCAGTTTATGCCATACTGTGGAACATTCCAGGCAAAACAATATCTCCATAAAGAAAAAAAGTGTGATTTTTGATTCATTAAAGATCATATGGTTTATATTTGATTGTTCATTGCACATTCATACTGTAGTTTTTACTAAAACAAGATATATAAAAGGTGACAGGTGACAGGAGCAGGTGACAGGAGCACATATCAGAGGCAGGTGACAGGAGCTTTACTCAAATTTAAACAAAGGACAGAGCGGATGACAGGAGCCAGTGACAGGTGTAGGAGAGCCAGTGGCAGGAGCACTTGTCAGAGGCAGGCGGAAGAAAATTTACTCAGGTTAAACAAAGGACAGAGCAGGTGACTGGAGGAAGTGGCAGGAGCAGATGATATATTTAATATTTGGGGAAAAAAAATTCCCATTTAAAAGTGATGGTGAATAAACTTGACCACCTATCTCACTTTGAATGTAGGCTACATGTTGCTAGTTTCACCTGTCAAAGCAGCTATATTTTCATAATAGAGCTGCTTTATAATAACCACAAACTGTCTCACTTAACCAGCCCCTGTGTGTCTGAGTCAGCCAGATATCACTAATTGGTGTATGTAATTAAAAGTAATTAGAGAGTTTGAACATAAAATCCCTGCTTTCTGGATCTTAACCTGGTCTTGTGGTTTGGGGCGTGTCCTCAGCTGATTCGATATTTACCTGAAGAGGCTCGGCATCGGAAGAGGAACTGCCATATAAGGTAAGGCCGCCCACACACCTGCATTGTAAAAAAGGAATATGAGGTTTTAAACATTTCAACTCAGAATATTATTTTGATTTTAGCTAAACTTTTAGATTGACTTTAATTTATTTTGAAGTACTTTTTACTGTTTAAACTTAATTTCTGATAGAGAATTGCTAAAAGCTGAAATAGGGTTGGTTCAATTTGTCTGAAGTACTTTTTTTTAATTGAAGTAACGAAACTGCATCCACTGAACCATAACAACTACAATCTCTCTCTCTCTCTTTTTTTTTAAAAGTTGTAGCCACATGCATCTTTACACCTGGCACCACCCCTTCTCTGTGTGACTAAATGAACAATGACTCGACTCATTTACCACACAACATGGTGACAGGTGACAGATGACAGGGGACGTGCTCCGCCAACTTATGGGGCAGGAGAAACAAAAACAGAAGTACTACAAAATATGTCAAAATGAAGTCAGTGAGACAAAGGCAGGTTTATTGCACGTTCCACACAAAGTATTTCAAAGTGCTTTACAGAAGAACGACCAGACACATATTTACAAATAAATAAGCAATTCAAAATTAATAATTCAATCCAAAAAAAGACATTTTACTGTGTACAAAGGATTTTGAAAAGTGATTTTCAGTTAACTAAAGTTGAAATTAAACACTTTTTTCTTTGACATAATCTACACCTCAATCAGGTAGAAAAAGGATGGAGTTTATTTTATTTCATCTTTTTTTTTTTTTTAGAAGTAAATGGCGGACACTCCACCTGAAATGTTACTTAGTGCAGCTTTATAAAAATTATTCGGCATGTGTCCAGTCATCCATCTCAAATGCATTATCTTTGGATTGGACTATCTTTGGAATAAAATAGCATAGAAATCATAAAGTTTTGATTAGGACGGAACAATTCTGGAAACACTGATGAAATTTTCTAAACAAATTCTGGGGCTTTCATGAAAAGAAAACAATGAAAATCTGATCTGCTAAACTATTACAAGAATCCCATGTGTTTCAGAACAGGTTTGTAGCAGTTTAAAGCACAGAGTTAGATAGAAATAGGCTGGGTTCACAAGACAACACGATATTCAAGAATCCCTTAAGTTTAACCTGAGCTGGAGACGGGTCAGAAACCTCAGGTGGAATCTGCTATTTAACTCTCAGATTACACATGTGTTGACAAGAGCAGTGGACAGGAGCAGGTGACAGGAGCAAGCAACAGGAGCAGGCGACAGAAGCAAGTGACAGAAGAAAGTGTCAGGAGGAAGTGATAGGAGTAAGTGACAGGAGCAGACAAGAAGAGCAAATGACAGGAGTAAGTGACAGGGGCAGACGACAGGAGCAAGTGATAGGAGTAAGTGACAGAAGCAGTTAACAGGACCAGACAACAGGAGCAAGCGACAGGAGTAAGTGACAGGGACAGATGACAGGAGCAAGTGATAGAAAAAAGTGACCAAAACAGATAACAGGAGGAGGCGACAGGAGCAAGTGACAGGAGTAAGTGACCGGAACACATGACAGGAGCGGGTGGCAGGAGAAAATAAAAGGGGCAAGGGCCAGAAATAGGAGACAGAAGCAGGGGATCGGGACATGTGATAGAAGAAAGCGGAGGGTGCAAGTGACAGCGACAGCAATGGTGACAAGAGAAAGATGCAGGTGATGGGGGAACGACAAGGGCGGGTGACAGGAGAAAGGTCAGAGAGACCAAAACGTTTTAATAAAAGTGAAGCAAGAGTGACAGTGTGCAGGAGTCTTCTTAAAACCTTTCAGTCAAGTGCCTCTCCTCTGAAGCACCTGTCGCCTGGTCAGGTGTGCAGAGTCTTCACAGAAACAGGTGACAGGAGCAGCAATTAGACAGAATTTGTTGACCTGGTTTATGGTTAATTACTGGTTCTATTTGTGGAGCCATCCCAAACATGATAAGGTGCAATGTTTGTGGATTTGTATTTTTGGATATTTCTTTCAAAACAGTAAATCTCCCATATAAGTATAATGATACTTTGGGCTGATGTCATCAACATTCCCTGGGGGTATAATGCTAACTGTAGACACTGCTCTGTCTGAAGCTTTGTTACTTAAGTTAGGCTTTAATGTGAGCTTTGTTTTAACACAATCTGACCATTAAAAACTGACTTAGCAGAGCTACAACAGGTGAGTTGATCTGGCAGTTAAACAAGTCCATCTCAAATAATACTGCAGTTACCAGCAAGTATTAGCCAACAGTTTTTCAGTTAGTCACTTTCACCTTGGACCATTGGACGCTCACATTGATCACAGGCTCCTGAAAATGTGCTACTTTAAATCCATTTTGCATTTTTACTTGAGTTTTACTTGAGTTTGTGTCAGCAAGGTAACTGCAGAACATTCCACCATAGAATATGTGCTTGCTTACTCTAACCGTTCAAATTGCAAAGATGATTGTGCTCAGTCCGAATGTCCCCCTTAGGCCCTAACCCCTCATTCACTCTTTAGTGGACTCTTCAAAGCCTCATTCACAGAGAGATCTGGACATACGGCTCACTACATTCAGGTCGCATGACTCTGGGTCTGGGTGAAAACAAGTCTTGGACTAATAATAATCACGTTTTTGTCTAGATGGATCTCACATAAATGAGTTATTGCTGTTTTTATCTGAGATGCGGACATTATCCCCCCGTTAAGCTTACCTTAGCTCATGCTAAGGTAAGCAGCTAACGCAGCAACTTTATACAAAAACAGTTTATTTAATAGTGTTTTATTCATAATCACGATCAACAGTGTGATACACCACCGCTTCTATCTGCTTCATTCAGTAGTGTTGTGTTCAGTTAAAGTCTGCTGTTTTTCCAACTTTTGGAATGCATTATGGGCTACACTGACCAGTGAACACTGATACCTGCTACTTTTCAACATGCATTGTGGGAAATTTTGAGTGCAATATTTTCTCACCAACTGGACATTCAGGCACCATTAAAAATTGTGCGACTCCTAAATAGTGCCCCCTGCAGGAGACAGTGTGGACATTCAGACAACCTTAGATTGCGATTTATTTTGTCTCCATTGTTTTGCCTGGATGTTTTCATTATATAAGACAGTGTGTCGCAGACTGAAAAAATCCTCCCAGTAAAAACAAGTGACGCCGTGGAGGTGAATCAGACCAAACAAACAGCAGCCACCACACTGTATCTGACACTCTGTGACTCACTGCACCTCCACATGGGATTCCTCCTGCTATTGTTTTGGAAAATTAAAGATGCTCTGGGTCACTTTCCTGAAGAGAGATCTGTCCCCTGCTCATCTCCACAGAGATGATACTGTTGTGCCTGGAATGGACCATGGTAAACCGGTCTAACCCAGGAATAAACCAGGTCTAACCCAGGACAAAACCAGGTCTAACCAAGGACAAAACCAGGTCTAACCCAGGACTAAACCAGGTCTAAACCAGGACTAAACCAGGACTAAACCAGGACTAAACCAGAACTAAACCAGGACTAAACCTATGCTAAACCAGGACTAAACCAGGTTTAAACCAGGACTAAACCAGGACTAAACCAGGACTAAACCAGAACTAAACCAGGACTAAACCTATACTAAACCAGGACTAAACCAGGTTTAAACCAGGACTAAACCAGGCCTTACCTAGGGCAAAACCATGTCTAAATCAAGTCTAAACCAGAACTAAACCAGTTCTAAACCAGGACTAAATCAGATCTAACCCAGGACTAAACCAATTCCAAAGCAGGACTAAATCATATCTAACCCAGGGCTAAACCAGATTAAAATCAGGTCTCACCCAGAACTAAAGCAGATCCAACCCAGTTCTAAATCAGGTCTAACTCAGGACTAAACTAGGTCTAAACCAGGACTAAACCAGGTCTAGAGCACCCAAGCTGAACACTGCAGACGAAAAAATCCTTGAAGAATTCTTCCTTCGCAGATTATCTGACCCATCACAATTTGCCAAACTCAATTTTATACTTTCTAATTTAATCAGAGTGAGGACATTTTGATATTTCTTTAGAGTCCTGTCGGCTCCTTCTTTCACACAGAGGAGACAGGAGCAAAGAGGGCGTGCCAGACAGTGTTTAACCTCACAATCCAAACAAACACACTTTAATCTGCCTCTAAAACAGTAATCCTGAGGATCTGCAGAGGAGGGATCTGTTCTGTCCTGTCAGCAAGGCCACAACAGGGCAGAGCCACAGGGGGCACTGTTTCTACCAGCGCCTGCTTATCTTATCAGCTGTGAATCATGAATACTATCACTAATGGGGTTCACAATTTCACTTCAAATTTACTCTTTTTGATTTGTTTGAGTTTTCAAAATGATGAACTATTTGCATTGTCACCATAGTAATTAACGATTCATAACAAAATGTGCTATCTTTTGATTGGTAAAAAGTCCATAAAATGGCACAGTGTGGGGAATAAAATTTGTTTACACAGCCAAAACCACATCCATGGAGGTGTAGATGCTTCTCTTGGAATGTTCCACAGTATGACATTAAACCTATCTTGAATTTATTCAATTAAGCAGATTTGTCTCTCCAGATCTGAAGTGTATTTTGGTGGAACCACCTGCTTGTCTCCATGGAGCTGTACAGTGGCTTGGTACAGTGGTGTACAAAAGTATTCACCGCCTGGATCTTTTTTCACATATTGTCATGTCACAACCACACATTTAAATACATTTTATGTGAACACAAAATGGCACACAAGTGTGAAGTGGAAAGAAATATTTTACAAGATTTCCACATTTTTTTTATTTTAATTAAAAACTTAAAAGTGCAGCGTGCAAAAGTATTCAACCCTCTTTTTCTTTAATGCAACCAACTGCTTTTACAAGTTGCCTGATGATTTTGGAAAGATTGAATGTTGACCTAAAGACTAAAAAGAGTCCACCTGTGTGTAATCTTGTCTCAGTATAAATGCAGCTGTGCTGTGAAGGCCACAGAAGTTTGTTGAGAGAGTGTTGGGGAGCAAACCACAAAATGAAGTCAAAAGAGCACACCAAACAGGTCAGAGATGAAGTTTAAAGTGGGGCTTGGATCTAAAAAATGTCCCAAGTGTTGAACATCTCAAGGAGCACTATTCAATCCATCATCCGGAAATGAAAAGAGTATGGCACAAAAACCTACCCATAAATGGCCGTCCACCAAAACTTACAGAACGAACAAGAAAAGCACTCAACAGAGATGAAGCCAGGAGGCCCATGGTGACTCTGGAAGAGCTGCAGAGATGCACAGCTCAGGTGGGGGAATCCATTCACAGGACAACTATTAGTCGTGCACTACACAACTGGGAAGAAGAAAGCCATTGTTGAAAACCATCCATAAGAGGTTTTGTTTACAGTTCACTATAAGTCATTTGGAGGACACAGCAAACATGTGGCAGAAAGTGCTCTGGTCTGATGAGACCAAAATCAAACTTTTTGGCCTAAATGCAAAATGCTACATATGGAGGAAAACTAACACTGCACATCACTCTGAACACACCATCCCCACAGTCAAACACAGTGGCGGCAGCATCATGCTGTGGGGGTGCTTTTCTTCAGCTGGAACAGGGAAGATGGTCAGAGTTAATGGGAAGATGGATGGAGCTAAATACAGGGCAAACTTGGAAGAAAATCTGTTGGAATCTGCAAAAGACTTGAGACTGGGGCGGAGGTTCTAAACATAAAGCCAAAGTGACAATGGAATGGTTTAAAGCAAAAACATATTTATGTGTTAGAATGGCCCAGTCAAAGTTTGGACCTAAATCCAATTGAGAATCAAATCTGACAGAGCTTGAACTGTTTTGCCAGGAAGAATGGGCAAAAATTTCAGTTTGTAAGTGTGCACAGCTGGTGGTGACATACCCCAAAAGACTTGCACCTGTAATTGCAAAAGGCGGTTCCACAAAGTATTGACTTAGGGGGGCTGAATACTTTTGCATGCTGCACTTTTCAGTTGTTGTTTTTTTTTTTTTTTTTTTTTTTTGTTAATCTGGAAATGGTGTATAATTTTTTAACCTACTTCACACTTATGTGACATTTTGTGTTACTTATTCACATAAAATGCTAATTAAAAATATTTAAATTTGTGGTTGTTACTTGACAAAATTTGAAAAAGTTCCAGGGGGATGAATACTTTTGCAAGCCACTGTAAGTCCTGTGGTGGAAGAAGTACTCAATTTTGTTACTTAAGTAAGGAAAAACAGTAAAAGTATCTCATAAGAAAGTATTAAAGTACCAGATTAAAAAGGCACTTCCATAGTAAAAAGTAAAAGTTTGGGTTATTTGGATTTTTTTATTTTTTTATTTTATTTTATTTTTTTTACATGTTTTGTCAAACTGGATCTCACATAAATGGACTGTATTCATCAGCTTTTTGTTTGAGATGTGTAAATGATTGCTCTTTTAACAGCTCGACATAAGGTAACTGCTAATGCTAACAGCTTCACACCATAATGGTTTGTGTAAGAGTGTTTTATTCATAATCAGGATCAACAGTTTGATAACCAGCGCTTCTATCTGCTTCATTCAGTCATGCTGTTTCCAGTTAAACACCTGTCGCTGCACTGTTGTTTTCCCGCAATGCATTGTGGTCTAAATTGACCGGTGGAGTAACCTCCGATGCCCACTACTTTTGAAGGTGCCTGGTGGGATATTTTGAATGCATCACTTTTTCACCAACAGGACATTTGGACACCACTAAAAATGGTGTGATCCCTAAATTGTGCCCACTGTTGGAATAGTGTGGATATTCAAGTTCTTTTCCAATGTGCCGTGTGATCTGTGTATTTGTGGTTTGTTGACTTTTATGTGAAGCTCTTTGGTCAGCTGAAGTTGCTTTAAATGTTCTATAGAAATTGAATAAAATGATTGTGATTAATTGTGATGAATGATAGTTCAATTCCCATTCGATTGCATTTAAACTCTGCAGATGACATTAGAGTGGTATTGATAAAACTGCATATTTTCACATTTGTGTATTGGACTGTCTTGTTATTGATAAGATGCAGGGCTGATCAGCTGAGTCAGGCTTTTCCTGTTGCAGAGGAAGTGTCTGGGTGCTGTGATAAAAGCCCACACTCACCACAGCACATTCACTATCTCTGTACTGTATCACTACTCCATCATTACTGTAACACTCTCAACATGACTCTTATATAAACTGTAAACCACGTCCTTGTTGTTGATTTGAACAAAGCTCGATCTTCTATCTTACTTAGGCATATATTGGCGGCTGACTAATGTTGAAAGGCGGTTGGTTTGATTCCATTGAATTGTTGTTGTGTCCTTGGGCAAGACACTCCAGGCTAGTTGCTTGAGTGAATAAATGAGTGAGGCAAAATGGTGAATAAATGGTCACACTTATATGGTACTTTTCAAACTTTAAGGCACTCAAAGCATTTAACACATAGATTGTATAGAGAAGTGGACCCTGTCAAATTAAGCTCATCGAGGCTAGCAGTGAATTTGGAGCCAAGTTCCATATTTGGAATTCTGGCCATGAGTATCATAGCAACCAAAGAGCCAATCTGGACCAAGACCATTGAAAGTACCACTCTTGCCCCCCTGCACCGCTGGTTTAGCAGGGAGCGGGCGCGGAGCATACATTGATTTACGGGCACAATAGCGAAATAAAAACACCAAGATCATGCAGAGTGGGTTAATATAAACATTTTATGACCAAAATGATGAGCCTGACAGCAGTAGTTACAGAGAGAGGGGTGACAGTTTATCAATAGAAAGTGGATTGGAGCCAGGATGAGCGACCATGATTACTTTCTATTTGGAATACTACTAGTACTAGCGAGTTAGCTATGTCCATTTATGTATACAGTTTATGGTTTATGACAGAATCTGAGGGAGAAGGAATCCACTCCCAACTTTACGTAGCACAATATCCCAGAATAAAGTTGCACTATGTAACTTTTCTGGTGTGGAGGTCCATCATAAACTGCCTCCATAGGGTTGTTATTGCCTGGAATGACACAAACACGGCATGTGTACAGGCCAGATCTGTGAAAAGGTGACCTCGCTCACAGTAAGAATACATGTCCAGTTTGTGATTATGCCTTTTTATGTTCTTTATTGCCCTCTTATTATTATTATTATTATTATTGTTATTATTATTATTATTATTATTATTATATTATTATTATTATTATTATTATTATTATTATTATTATTATTATTATTTATTATTATTATTATTATATTATTATTTTATTTTATTTATTTATTTCTATTTTGTATTTGTATTAAGTATATGTTGGTATGAATTTAATGTGTGAGTGGTGTGTGTTGAGTGGGAGGCCTAACCTCCTTGGGTTTGTGGGTTTGTCAATAATAAATACATTTAAATTAAATAAAAAAAAAACTAAACTATGCATATTCTTTAAAGAGCTCTTTCATGAATACAAACAGCAGTAAATGAATAAATGCAAGACAGATCAGTTTAATGCCATACTGTGGAGCATTCCTGGAAATGTAATATCATCAGAATGAAGACACGCACGTACGTTTAAGCTTGAAAGGATTGGACCAAATAAAAGGTACAGAACGTTTTAACCTGTGGTGTGGGCGGTCTCTGGGGCCCTGTTTACGGTAAGGTCTTTGGTGTGACAGAGAAGCTAGCTCACTGTTAGCCAATGATTGTTTGTGTTGTTTTCATCAGAGGAAGATGCTGCAAGTCCTCACCCCTTTCCCAACCAACATCCAACCAACAACCAACCAACTGCCAACCGCCCCAGACATTTGAATATTATTAGAATCAATCAACAAATAAAAGTGTTTTCGGTCAAAGGCATGATAGCAGATGGTAGTTCCACAGATTAGATAAGAGTTTGGAGATGAGGAGACGTGGTGTAACAGACAGGAGCGAGACGAGAGGAGCAAAGCATCATGGGAACCACAGGAGCACACGGTGAGCGCGGCCACAGGAAGTAGAAGACGCAACAGGCTTCCTTTCTGCAGTAATACAGGGAGGTTCTGCAGAAGCTTACATAAGGGGAGGGCTCAGAGATTAAAAAAGAGTTTGTAGCATGTATAAATATTATGTCTGTGTAATAGTAAGTACACTACCAGGCAAAGGTTTGGATCTCATAAAGCTAAAACTAAAATGGAAAAGTGGGTCCAAATACCAAATTTAAAGGTTCTATATTACATAGACTGACTCTTGTGAGCTTTAAGTCATGTTATAATGTAGGTACTTCTTCAAAAACATACCTGGAGTTGTGTTTTGTTTTATTCACACATGTTTGAGAAACTCTTTACTATTAGTCTGTCAACATCTCCAAAGCTCTAAATGCAATAATTTATATGAGAAATTATCATAACATCTTGATAAACCTTTTCTGCATCATAGCTCAGTGTATTTTGAATGTGTTTAAAGACAGATACATCGTATTTCAGAGTGTTATAGACTTGTTGATGTGCTATTTGAACCTAAACAATGGATCCAACACAACACCTAAATATTTAGATTTGCTTGTTTTTGACAAAGATGCATGTTTTTTGTAAAGCACCATCCTTTAATTAACAAAGACTCAGGCCAATCAACAATTTTACCACCTCTGTAAAATAACAGCATGCCGTTTTTGTTGAATGATTTTTTCAGTATCTAAATTGCATGGGATGCTGCAGGTTATTATTGTTAAGATGTTCTGATACTTGTTGAGCAATTACTTTTTCTATGACCTTGGAAACATCTCTTCAAGACTCAGAGATTACAGTGGAGGGTGGAGGGTTCAACACCTGCATGTCTTCTTGAAGATGTTACTCCTTCGATTGGAAACAATATGGCAGTAATATTAAGCTGAATTATTTTCATGTAACATTACCTGTAATTAAATAAATGTAGGATAAAAGTTTAACAGCACGCTAACATCTCCATGGAGACAAACAGGTAACAGATTCATGCCTTAAAAATTCCAGAGTGCACTAATCGCCGTGTTCCAAATAGAAAATGAGCATGGGCACATTTCCAACTCAATCGACTCTAGCTCCAAAAATTGAAGCCCCTTTCTTTGTAACTGCTGTTGTCAGGGCTGTCATTTTGCTCTTAAAATGTTTGTATTAACCTGCTCTTCATGATCCTGGTGTTTTTATTTCACTATTGTGTCCATAATTCAACATATGAACATTAATAAGAGATAAATCAGGGGCTTTCTTTCCAAATTGGCCCCTATAACTAGTAGCCTTGACGAGCTTCATGTGACTGGAACAAAATGATAAAGGTGACACTAGCATCTTCAGTGGCATAGTCTTCGATTATATAAATTACATCTATTTTCTTGAGTTTGTTCTTAAAGTTGATATTAATTCTAACATTTCAACAACAGGAACATTTCACAACTACACAATAGAAAATACCATAAGAGCAAATATAATTCTATTTCCATTATGCATTAGCAGCAGCTACCTGGATGAAATCAAAATGACCTTGTTTTCAACTTGCTCTACTTTGTATAAACCGCAGCAGAGTGGAGCGGAGCAGGGCCTGAAGTCCAGGCTAAACATTTGATTTGAATGTGTCTTAATTGTCCTTCATTGTGCGAGCATCAGTCGTCAGCCCTCTGCGTTTGTGCTTGTGTTTGTGCTTGGGGTAAACACACAGCGTTGTTTAGCTGCTGTGGACACTAGATGAAGTCCGTCTGGCGCTTGGACCTCCACAAGTTATTTTCTGCTTGGTTTTTTGGGAGAAAGTTGTAAATAGTTGGTGATTTGTGGTGTCCATCTCTTCTCTGCTCTGGGTAAACAAAGCTACATCTAAGAACTGACTTTGTGCATGGGAAGATACAAATTAAAGGCACTACCTGATTTTTACCATCTTAAAAACATGAAAAACAGAAGTAGTTCATTTTAAACGGTTTGCAGTGGTCCAAACGTCTTCCTCACTTAACCTTATGCATTCAGAGCATCCTAATTATAAACCGCAATGAGTTTATAAGCTCTTTTCAAAACTCTCTTATCGGACAATTAGACGGAGACAACACGCAGTGGACTTATTTTAACCTCATGAGTTTCTTATTCAATATCATATCAACCTGTAATGAGACAAGACTCATTTTACTCAAGTCCATGAAATGTTTTTTGGGATTAGGGACAGGTTTTAAGCAAAAGTGAGCATGTTTAAAGGTACTCCACACATAATAAGAATGCATACTTTTCAAGGTATATTTGATGAATGAAACCACTTGTTTAGATGAATAAATGTAATGTCATGTAAACGCTCTAGAACATACAGCCATACCAATAGCATCTTGCAGGTTGTAGATCCCGCACCAGGAAAGTTACGTAGAGCTTTTCTTTAAATGATGTTTGAAGTGTATAATGTTGTTCAAACATCTGCTGGCATCTGACAGCTTGGACTTAGTGTGACTCTTGGCTCTCCTGATACTTCCTGGTCAATTGTGGAATTTTCAAGACTTCACAGTTATTATGGAGAATAATTTACATATGGAATTTGGGTTAGTTAAAGGTGCTAAACATTTTTTTCATGTAATAAATTATTTTTATTGACTGAGATATTTTGTAAAAGCAGCTATTATACTGGGTTTAGATCACAGCATCAAAATCGCCCCAAACGCTTCTAGTTGGTCATCTTTGCATTTAAGTGAAGAAGCTTGAAACTTTTTGATGCGTGACGACTTTTGCTAAAAGTTCACATTTTTAAACCCTGGCTCAAACCCGCTGTGTGAAATGGAAATGTTAGACTAGCCTAGACGTTCGTTCCCCATTTGCTTTGGATGTACAGTAAACCCAGTCTCCCTGATGCCGCAAACTGAATGCAGCATTATAGGGTCAAAATGAGATTGCAATTCCTGATTTAATTGCAATTCCTGGTTCATATTTTTTTTTATCCTGGTGCACTGTTTGCATGCAAGCTGTTGTTAGTTTTAGCATCACAAAATACAAAACTCTGCTCTGGTCTGTGAGTGTTGTGAAAAGCGCTTGTAAACTCATCACAGTGAATAATGAGGATGCTCAAAATGCATAAGGTAAGTGAGGAACAGCTTTGGATCTCTGCAAACTGTTTAAACAGTTTTTTTTATGTTTTTAAGGCAGTAAAAATGAGATGCAGTGCCTTTAATTCAGAAATACAAGCTCTCTTAACCTTCTGAGGTACTGTCCAGATGAAAATTTCTCATTATCAGTTTCCTAGTGAAGTCTAAACTCTATAACTTTACTTTTTATTGGTGAAGATCCAAACATACTGGGGGACACTGGTCAACATTACTCTGTAGTGAGAAGAGCCAGCCTGTTGTAAATAAATGACTTTCTTTGGGCCCATGTCAGAGTTCCAGAGAGGGGCCAAACCGAAGACACTGCACCAGAAAACACTCCTCTCTGTGGGGCACTTCATCTTCGGGGACTGCCTCTCCTCCAAACATCCATCCGTTTGCTCCAGACGCTAACTCTCACGCGGCAAAGGGAGGACACTTCAGGGTTTATGGAAGTCATCAAGAAGTCGTCTGTCAGAGCTTAACACGACTAAAGATAACACAGGGGAAATATGATGGAGAGGGCTGAACGACTGGGGAAAATTTTTTGTGATTTTTCTGAAGCATTGCAACTTTTTTCTGGTGCTGAACTGTGTATGTGGTGTTTGAATAGCATTGACTACAGTTTCTAGTCCATTTTTGGGCTATTTTAGTGAAGACTAGGTACATTTGCAGCTGCTTTGTGCTCAGAAATGAATAAAAATCAGTGTGGCTCCAGTGGCCCTTGCTAATTTCAAGTAGCTGATGACATCACACACGACTGCCCTGATTACAGCCAAGTGTTTTTGATTACAAACACCTGGCTGCAGGGGCGGAGTTTGAAGTGTGGATACCTGTTAGACCAATCACAGTGTTCCTCATATGTCTGGATCCCACCCTCTTGTTTATATTTCTTCCAGATACTGCCCAGTTTACCAGCTCTATTTGATTTGTGGTTTGGGGCGGTTTAATTTGCAAGTTTGAAAAGTTTTGGATTAATCTTGCATCCTCTTATGGAAACTAAATTATATCATTAAAAATGATCAGTATAAATAGACAGTATCAACTGTAAACTTACTTTAAATGCCCATAAATCCTTTTGCTATCAGCACATGCAAAGTTTAACATATTTCATATATTTATGAAGTGTGTGTCCAGTACAAAAAGAGAAATCACTCCCCTTACCATAAACTATAGCTCAAGATCTGGAAGTGTCACTGAAGGATGGGTCAAATGTAGAACAGAGATTTGACCGTCACGGACTGTAGAGTTTACGATAATGTCGGCTTAGAAGAATTTTGGCGATATTTAATTGAAATAAAGTTTTGTGTACACGGCCAGTCAAAGGTTTGGACACACTTTTCCAATTTTGTTTCTTCTTTATTTTAATGATTATTTACACTGTAGATTCTCACTGAAGCATCAAAACTATGAAGGACACATGTGGAATGTAGTAAACAAAAAATAAACTCAAAATAACTCAAATCTTGTTTTGGATTTAAAAAAAATAAAATTGCCTTTACCCTTTGCTTTGATCACTGCTTTGCACTTTTGGCATTTGGCCCTGACATGGCACAGCTGTGAAGTGAAAACCATTTCAGGAAGCTCACTAAGAGAAGGACAAGGGTTTACAGCATTGTGCACAAAGCAAAGAGTGGATACTTTGAGGATTTAAATCTAAACCCGCTTTGAATATGAATATAATATATATATATATATATATTATATATATATATATATATATATATATATATATTCATATTCAAAGCGGGTTTAGATTTAAATCCTCAAAGTATCCACTCTTTGCTTTGTGCACAATGCTGTAAACCCTTGTCCTTCTCTTAGTGAGCTTCCTGAAATGGTTTTCACTTCACAGCTGTGCCATGTCAGGCCAAATGCCAAAAGTGCAAAGCAGTGATCAAAGCAAAGGGTAAAGGCAATTTTATTTTTTTTAAATCCAAAAACAAGATTTGAGTTATTTTGAGTTTATTTTTTGTTTACTACATTCCACATGTGTCCTTCATAGTTTTGATGCTTCAGTGAGAATCTACAGTGTAAATAATCATTAAAATAAAGAAGAAACAAAATTGGAAAAGTGTGTCCAAACCTTTGACTGGCCGTGTACACAAAACTTTATTTTCAATTAAATATCGCCAAAATTCTTCTAAGCCGACATTATCGTAAACTCTACAGTCCGTGACGGTCAAATCTCTGTTCTACATTTGACCCATCCTTCAGTGACACTTCCAGATCTTGAGCTATAGTTTATGGTAAGGGGAGTGATTTCTCTTTTTGTACTGGACACACACTTCATAAATATATGAAATATGTTAAACTTTGCATGTGCTGATAGCAAAAGGATTTATGGGCATTTAAAGTAAGTTTACAGTTGATACTGTCTATTTATACTGATCATTTTTAATGATATAATTTAGTTTCCATAAGAGGATGCAAGATTAATCCAAAACTTTTCAAACTTGCAAATTAAACCGCCCCAAACCACAAATCAAATAGAGCTGGTAAACTGGGCAGTATCTGGAAGAAATATAAACAAGAGGGTGGGATCCAGACATATGAGGAACACTGTGATTGGTCTAACAGGTATCCACACTTCAAACTCCGCCCCTGCAGCCAGGTGTTTGTAATCAAAAACACTTGGCTGTAATCAGGGCAGTCGTGTGTGATGTCATCAGCTACTTGAAATTAGCAAGGGGCCACTGGAGCCACACTGATTTTTATTCATTTCTGAGCACAAAGCAGCTGCAAATGTACCTAGTCTTCACTAAAATAGCCCAAAAATGGACTAGAAACTGTAGTCAATGCTATTCAAACACCACATACACAGTTCAGCACCAGAAAAAAGTTGCAATGCTTCAGAAAAATCACAAAAAATTTTCCCCAGTCGTTCAGCCCTCTCCATCATATTTCCCCTGTGTTATCTTTAGTCGTGTTAAGCTCTGACAGACGACTTCTTGATGACTTCCATAAACCCTGAAGTGTCCTCCCTTTGCCGCGTGAGAGTTAGCGTCTGGAGCAAACGGATGGATGTTTGGAGGAGAGGCAGTCCCCGAAGATGAAGTGCCCCACAGAGAGGAGTGTTTTCTGGTGCAGTGTCTTCGGTTTGGCCCCTCTCTGGAACTCTGACATGGGCCCAAAGAAAGTCATTTATTTACAACAGGCTGGCTCTTCTCACTACAGAGTAATGTTGACCAGTGTCCCCCAGTATGTTTGGATCTTCACCAATAAAAGTAAAGTTATAGAGTTTAGACTTCACTAGGAAACTGATAATGAGAAATTTTCATCTGGACAGTACCTCAGAAGGTTAAGAGAGCTTGTATTTCTGAATTAAAGGCACTGCATCTCATTTTTTACTGCCTTAAAACATAAAAAAAACTGTTTAAACAGTTTGCAGAGATCCAAAGCTGTTCCTCACCTTACCTTATGCATTTTGAGCATCCTCATTATTCACTGTGATGAGTTTACAAGCGCTTTTCACAACACTCACAGACCAGAGCAGAGTTTTGTATTTTGTGATGCTAAAACTAACAACAGCTTGCATGCAAACAGTGCACCAGGATAAAAAAAAATATGAACCAGGAATTGCAATTAAATCAGGAATTGCAATCTCATTTTGACCCTATAATGCTGCATTCAGTTTGCGGCCATCAGGGAGACTGGGTTTACTGTACATCCAAAGCAAATGGGGAACGAACGTCTAGGCTAGTCTAACATTTCCATTTCACACAGCGGGTTTGAGCCAGGTTTTAAAAATGTGAACTTTTAGCAAAAGTCGTCACGCATCAAAAGTTTCAAGCTTCTTCACTTAAATGCAAAGATGACCAACTAGAAGCGTTTGGGGCGATTTTGATGCTGTGATCTAAACCCAGTATAATAGCTGCTTTTACAAAATATCTCAGTCAATAAAAATAATTTATTACATGAAAAAAAATGTTTAGCACCTTTAACTAACCCAAATTCCATATGTAAATTATTCTCCATAATAACTGTGAAGTCTTGAAAATTCCCACAATTGACCAGGAAGTATCAGGAGAGCCAAGAGTCACACTAAGTCCAAGCTGTCAGATGCCAGCAGATGTTTTGAACAACATTATACACTTCAAACATCATTTAAAGAAAAGCTCTACGTAACTTTCCTGGTGCGGGATCTACAACCTGCAAGATGCTATTGGTATGGCTGTATGTTCTAGAGCGTTTACATGACATTACATTTATTCATCTAAACAAGTGGTTTCATTCATCAAATATACCTTGAAAAGTATGCATTCTTATTATGTGTGGAGTACCTTTAAACATGCTCACTTTTGCTTAAAACCTGTCCCTAATCCCAAAAAACATTTCATGGACTTGAGTAAAATGAGTCTTGTCTCATTACAGGTTGATATGATATTGAATAAGAAACTCATGAGGTTAAAATAAGTCACTGCGTGTTGTCTCCGTCTAATTGTCCGATAAGAGAGTTTTGAAAAGAGCTTATAAACTCATTGCGGTTTATAATTAGGATGCTCTGAATGCATAAGGTTAAGTGAGGAAGACGTTTGGACCACTGCAAACCGTTTAAAATGAACTACTTCTGTTTTTCATGTTTTTAAGATGGTAAAAATCAGGTAGTGCCTTTAATTTGTATCTTCCCATGCACAAAGTCAGTTCTTAGATGTAGCTTTGTTTACCCAGAGCAGAGAAGAGATGGACACCACAAATCACCAACTATTTACAACTTTCTCCCAAAAAACCAAGCAGAAAATAACTTGTGAGGTCCAAGCGCCAGACGGACTTCATCTAGTGTCCACAGCAGCTAAACAACGCTGTGTGTTTACCCCAAGCACAAACACAAGCACAAACGCAGAGGGCTGACGACTGATGCTCGCACAATGAAGGACAATTAAGACACATTCAAATCAAATGTTTAGCCTGGACTTCAGGCCCTGCTCCGCTCCACTCTGCTGCGGTTTATACAAAGTAGAGCAAGTTGAAAACAAGGTCATTTTGATTTCATCCAGGTAGCTGCTGCTAATGCATAATGGAAATAGAATTATATTTGCTCTTATGGTATTTTCTATTGTGTAGTTGTGAAATGTTCCTGTTGTTGAAATGTTAGAATTAATATCAACTTTAAGAACAAACTCAAGAAAATAGATGTAATTTATATAATCGAAGACTATGCCACTGAAGATGCTAGTGTCACCTTTATCATTTTGTTCCAGTCACATGAAGCTCGTCAAGGCTACTAGTTATAGGGGCCAATTTGGAAAGAAAGCCCCTGATTTATCTCTTATTAATGTTCATATGTTGAATTATGGACACAATAGTGAAATAAAAACACCAGGATCATGAAGAGCAGGTTAATACAAACATTTTAAGAGCAAAATGACAGCCCTGACAACAGCAGTTACAAAGAAAGGGGCTTCAATTTTTGGAGCTAGAGTCGATTGAGTTGGAAATGTGCCCATGCTCATTTTCTATTTGGAACACGGCGATTAGTGCACTCTGGAATTTTTAAGGCATGAATCTGTTACCTGTTTGTCTCCATGGAGATGTTAGCGTGCTGTTAAACTTTTATCCTACATTTATTTAATTACAGGTAATGTTACATGAAAATAATTCAGCTTAATATTACTGCCATATTGTTTCCAATCGAAGGAGTAACATCTTCAAGAAGACATGCAGGTGTTGAACCCTCCACCCTCCACTGTAATCTCTGAGTCTTGAAGAGATGTTTCCAAGGTCATAGAAAAAGTAATTGCTCAACAAGTATCAGAACATCTTAACAATAATAACCTGCAGCATCCCATGCAATTTAGATACTGAAAAAATCATTCAACAAAAACGGCATGCTGTTATTTTACAGAGGTGGTAAAATTGTTGATTGGCCTGAGTCTTTGTTAATTAAAGGATGGTGCTTTACAAAAAACATGCATCTTTGTCAAAAACAAGCAAATCTAAATATTTAGGTGTTGTGTTGGATCCATTGTTTAGGTTCAAATAGCACATCAACAAGTCTATAACACTCTGAAATACGATGTATCTGTCTTTAAACACATTCAAAATACACTGAGCTATGATGCAGAAAAGGTTTATCAAGATGTTATGATAATTTCTCATATAAATTTATTGCATTTAGAGCTTTGGAGATGTTGACAGACTAATAGTAAAGAGTTTCTCAAACATGTGTGAATAAAACAAAACACAACTCCAGGTATGTTTTTGAAGAAGTACCTACATTATAACATGACTTAAAGCTCACAAGAGTCAGTCTATGTAATATAGAACCTTTAAATTTGGTATTTGGACCCACTTTTCCATTTTAGTTTTAGCTTTATGAGATCCAAACCTTTGCCTGGTAGTGTACTTACTATTACACAGACATAATATTTATACATGCTACAAACTCTTTTTTAATCTCTGAGCCCTCCCCTTATGTAAGCTTCTGCAGAACCTCCCTGTATTACTGCAGAAAGGAAGCCTGTTGCGTCTTCTACTTCCTGTGGCCGCGCTCACCGTGTGCTCCTGTGGTTCCCATGATGCTTTGCTCCTCTCGTCTCGCTCCTGTCTGTTACACCACGTCTCCTCATCTCCAAACTCTTATCTAATCTGTGGAACTACCATCTGCTATCATGCCTTTGACCGAAAACACTTTTATTTGTTGATTGATTCTAATAATATTCAAATGTCTGGGGCGGTTGGCAGTTGGTTGGTTGTTGGTTGGATGTTGGTTGGGAAAGGGGTGAGGACTTGCAGCATCTTCCTCTGATGAAAACAACACAACAATCATTGGCTAACAGTGAGCTAGCTTCTCTGTCACACCAAAGACCTTACCGTAAACAGGGCCCCAGAGACCGCCCACACCACAGGTTAAAACGTTCTGTACCTTTTATTTGGTCCAATCCTTTCAAGCTTAAACGTACGTGCGTGTCTTCATTCTGATGATATTACATTTCCAGGAATGCTCCACAGTATGGCATTAAACTGATCTGTCTTGCATTTATTCATTTACTGCTGTTTGTATTCATGAAAGAGCTCTTTAAAGAATATGCATAGTTTAGTTTTTTTTTTATTTAATTTAAATGTATTTATTATTGACAAACCCACAAACCCAAGGAGGTTAGGCCTCCCACTCAAACACACACCACTCACACATTAAATTCATACCAACATATACTTAATACAAATACAAAATAGAAATAAATAAATAAATAAATAATAATAATAATAATAATAATAATAATAATAATAATAATAATAATAATAATAATAATAATAATAATAATAATAATAATAATAATAATAATAATAATAATAACAATAATAATAATAATAATAATAAGAGGGCAATAAAGAACATAAAAAGGCATAATCACAAACTGGACATGTATTCTTACTGTGAGCGAGGTCACCTTTTCACAGATCTGGCCTGTACACATGCCGTGTTTGTGTCATTCCAGGCAATAACAACCCTATGGAGGCAGTTTATGATGGACCTCCACACCAGAAAAGTTACATAGTGCAACTTTATTCTGGGATATTGTGCTACGTAAAGTTGGGAGTGGATTCCTTCTCCCTCAGATTCTGTCATAAACCATAAACTGTATACATAAATGGACATAGCTAACTCGCTAGTACTAGTAGTATTCCAAATAGAAAGTAATCATGGTCGCTCATCCTGGCTCCAATCCACTTTCTATTGATAAACTGTCACCCCTCTCTCTGTAACTACTGCTGTCAGGCTCATCATTTTGGTCATAAAATGTTTATATTAACCCACTCTGCATGATCTTGGTGTTTTTATTTCGCTATTGTGCCCGTAAATCAATGTATGCTCCGCGCCCGCTCCCTGCTAAACCAGCGGTGCAGGGGGGCAAGAGTGGTACTTTCAATGGTCTTGGTCCAGATTGGCTCTTTGGTTGCTATGATACTCATGGCCAGAATTCCAAATATGGAACTTGGCTCCAAATTCACTGCTAGCCTCGATGAGCTTAATTTGACAGGGTCCACTTCTCTATACAATCTATGTGTTAAATGCTTTGAGTGCCTTAAAGTTTGAAAAGTACCATATAAGTGTGACCATTTATTCACCATTTTGCCTCACTCATTTATTCACTCAAGCAACTAGCCTGGAGTGTCTTGCCCAAGGACACAACAACAATTCAATGGAATCAAACCAACCGCCTTTCAACATTAGTCAGCCGCCAATATATGCCTAAGTAAGATAGAAGATCGAGCTTTGTTCAAATCAACAACAAGGACGTGGTTTACAGTTTATATAAGAGTCATGTTGAGAGTGTTACAGTAATGATGGAGTAGTGATACAGTACAGAGATAGTGAATGTGCTGTGGTGAGTGTGGGCTTTTATCACAGCACCCAGACACTTCCTCTGCAACAGGAAAAGCCTGACTCAGCTGATCAGCCCTGCATCTTATCAATAACAAGACAGTCCAATACACAAATGTGAAAATATGCAGTTTTATCAATACCACTCTAATGTCATCTGCAGAGTTTAAATGCAATCGAATGGGAATTGAACTATCATTCATCACAATTAATCACAATCATTTTATTCAATTTCTATAGAACATTTAAAGCAACTTCAGCTGACCAAAGAGCTTCACATAAAAGTCAACAAACCACAAATACACAGATCACACGGCACATTGGAAAAGAACTTGAATATCCACACTATTCCAACAGTGGGCACAATTTAGGGATCACACCATTTTTAGTGGTGTCCAAATGTCCTGTTGGTGAAAAAGTGATGCATTCAAAATATCCCACCAGGCACCTTCAAAAGTAGTGGGCATCGGAGGTTACTCCACCGGTCAATTTAGACCACAATGCATTGCGGGAAAACAACAGTGCAGCGACAGGTGTTTAACTGGAAACAGCATGACTGAATGAAGCAGATAGAAGCGCTGGTTATCAAACTGTTGATCCTGATTATGAATAAAACACTCTTACACAAACCATTATGGTGTGAAGCTGTTAGCATTAGCAGTTACCTTATGTCGAGCTGTTAAAAGAGCAATCATTTACACATCTCAAACAAAAAGCTGATGAATACAGTCCATTTATGTGAGATCCAGTTTGACAAAACATGTAAAAAAAATAAAATAAAATAAAAAAATAAAAAAATCCAAATAACCCAAACTTTTACTTTTTACTATGGAAGTGCCTTTTTAATCTGGTACTTTAATACTTTCTTATGAGATACTTTTACTGTTTTTCCTTACTTAAGTAACAAAATTGAGTACTTCTTCCACCACAGGACTTACAGTGGCTTGCAAAAGTATTCATCCCCCTGGAACTTTTTCAAATTTTGTCAAGTAACAACCACAAATTTAAATATTTTTAATTAGCATTTTATGTGAATAAGTAACACAAAATGTCACATAAGTGTGAAGTAGGTTAAAAAATTATACACCATTTCCAGATTAACAAAAAAAAAAAAAAAAAAAAAAAAAAAACAAATGAAAAGTGCAGCATGCAAAAGTATTCAGCCCCCCTAAGTCAATACTTTGTGGAACCGCCTTTTGCAATTACAGGTGCAAGTCTTTTGGGGTATGTCACCACCAGCTGTGCACACTTACAAACTGAAATTTTTGCCCATTCTTCCTGGCAAAACAGTTCAAGCTCTGTCAGATTTGATTCTCAATTGGATTTAGGTCCAAACTTTGACTGGGCCATTCTAACACATAAATATGTTTTTGCTTTAAACCATTCCATTGTCACTTTGGCTTTATGTTTAGAACCTCCGCCCCAGTCTCAAGTCTTTTGCAGATTCCAACAGATTTTCTTCCAAGTTTGCCCTGTATTTAGCTCCATCCATCTTCCCATTAACTCTGACCATCTTCCCTGTTCCAGCTGAAGAAAAGCACCCCCACAGCATGATGCTGCCGCCACTGTGTTTGACTGTGGGGATGGTGTGTTCAGAGTGATGTGCAGTGTTAGTTTTCCTCCATATGTAGCATTTTGCATTTAGGCCAAAAAGTTTGATTTTGGTCTCATCAGACCAGAGCACTTTCTGCCACATGTTTGCTGTGTCCTCCAAATGACTTATAGTGAACTGTAAACAAAACCTCTTATGGATGGTTTTCAACAATGGCTTTCTTCTTCCCAGTTGTGTAGTGCACGACTAATAGTTGTCCTGTGAATGGATTCCCCCACCTGAGCTGTGCATCTCTGCAGCTCTTCCAGAGTCACCATGGGCCTCCTGGCTTCATCTCTGTTGAGTGCTTTTCTTGTTCGTTCTGTAAGTTTTGGTGGACGGCCATTTATGGGTAGGTTTTTGTGCCATACTCTTTTCATTTCCGGATGATGGATTGAATAGTGCTCCTTGAGATGTTCAACACTTGGGACATTTTTTAGATCCAAGCCCCACTTTAAACTTCATCTCTGACCTGTTTGGTGTGCTCTTTTGACTTCATTTTGTGGTTTGCTCCCCAACACTCTCTCAACAAACTTCTGTGGCCTTCACAGCACAGCTGCATTTATACTGAGACAAGATTACACACAGGTGGACTCTTTTTAGTCTTTAGGTCAACATTCAATCTTTCCAAAATCATCAGGCAACTTGTAAAAGCAGTTGGTTGCATTAAAGAAAAAGAGGGTTGAATACTTTTGCACGCTGCACTTTTAAGTTTTTAATTAAAATAAAAAAAATGTGGAAATCTTGTAAAATATTTCTTTCCACTTCACACTTGTGTGCCATTTTGTGTTCACATAAAATGTATTTAAATGTGTGGTTGTGACATGACAATATGTGAAAAAGATCCAGGCGGTGAATACTTTTGTACACCACTGTACCAAGCCACTGTACAGCTCCATGGAGACAAGCAGGTGGTTCCACCAAAATACACTTCAGATCTGGAGAGACAAATCTGCTTAATTGAATAAATTCAAGATAGGTTTAATGTCATACTGTGGAACATTCCAAGAGAAGCATCTACACCTCCATGGATGTGGTTTTGGCTGTGTAAACAAATTTTATTCCCCACACTGTGCCATTTTATGGACTTTTTACCAATCAAAAGATAGCACATTTTGTTATGAATCGTTAATTACTATGGTGACAATGCAAATAGTTCATCATTTTGAAAACTCAAACAAATCAAAAAGAGTAAATTTGAAGTGAAATTGTGAACCCCATTAGTGATAGTATTCATGATTCACAGCTGATAAGATAAGCAGGCGCTGGTAGAAACAGTGCCCCCTGTGGCTCTGCCCTGTTGTGGCCTTGCTGACAGGACAGAACAGATCCCTCCTCTGCAGATCCTCAGGATTACTGTTTTAGAGGCAGATTAAAGTGTGTTTGTTTGGATTGTGAGGTTAAACACTGTCTGGCACGCCCTCTTTGCTCCTGTCTCCTCTGTGTGAAAGAAGGAGCCGACAGGACTCTAAAGAAATATCAAAATGTCCTCACTCTGATTAAATTAGAAAGTATAAAATTGAGTTTGGCAAATTGTGATGGGTCAGATAATCTGCGAAGGAAGAATTCTTCAAGGATTTTTTCGTCTGCAGTGTTCAGCTTGGGTGCTCTAGACCTGGTTTAGTCCTGGTTTAGACCTAGTTTAGTCCTGAGTTAGACCTGATTTAGAACTGGGTTGGATCTGCTTTAGTTCTGGGTGAGACCTGATTTTAATCTGGTTTAGCCCTGGGTTAGATATGATTTAGTCCTGCTTTGGAATTGGTTTAGTCCTGGGTTAGATCTGATTTAGTCCTGGTTTAGAACTGGTTTAGTTCTGGTTTAGACTTGATTTAGACATGGTTTTGCCCTAGGTAAGGCCTGGTTTAGTCCTGGTTTAAACCTGGTTTAGTCCTGGTTTAGTATAGGTTTAGTCCTGGTTTAGTTCTGGTTTAGTCCTGGTTTAGTCCTGGTTTAGTCCTGGTTTAAACCTGGTTTAGTCCTGGTTTAGCATAGGTTTAGTCCTGGTTTAGTTCTGGTTTAGTCCTGGTTTAGTCCTGGTTTAGTCCTGGTTTAGACCTGGTTTAGTCCTGGGTTAGACCTGGTTTTGTCCTTGGTTAGACCTGGTTTTGTCCTGGGTTAGACCTGGTTTATTCCTGGGTTAGACCGGTTTACCATGGTCCATTCCAGGCACAACAGTATCATCTCTGTGGAGATGAGCAGGGGACAGATCTCTCTTCAGGAAAGTGACCCAGAGCATCTTTAATTTTCCAAAACAATAGCAGGAGGAATCCCATGTGGAGGTGCAGTGAGTCACAGAGTGTCAGATACAGTGTGGTGGCTGCTCTGTTTGTTTGGTCTGATTCACCTCCACGGCGTCACTTGTTTTTACTGGGAGGATTTTTTCAGTCTGCGACACACTGTCTTATATAATGAAAACATCCAGGCAAAACAATGGAGACAAAATAAATCGCAATCTAAGGTTGTCTGAATGTCCACACTGTCTCCTGCAGGGGGCACTATTTAGGAGTCGCACAATTTTTAATGGTGCCTGAATGTCCAGTTGGTGAGAAAATATTGCACTCAAAATTTCCCACAATGCATGTTGAAAAGTAGCAGGTATCAGTGTTCACTGGTCAGTGTAGCCCATAATGCATTCCAAAAGTTGGAAAAACAGCAGACTTTAACTGAACACAACACTACTGAATGAAGCAGATAGAAGCGGTGGTGTATCACACTGTTGATCGTGATTATGAATAAAACACTATTAAATAAACTGTTTTTGTATAAAGTTGCTGCGTTAGCTGCTTACCTTAGCATGAGCTAAGGTAAGCTTAACGGGGGGATAATGTCCGCATCTCAGATAAAAACAGCAATAACTCATTTATGTGAGATCCATCTAGACAAAAACGTGATTATTATTAGTCCAAGACTTGTTTTCACCCAGACCCAGAGTCATGCGACCTGAATGTAGTGAGCCGTATGTCCAGATCTCTCTGTGAATGAGGCTTTGAAGAGTCCACTAAAGAGTGAATGAGGGGTTAGGGCCTAAGGGGGACATTCGGACTGAGCACAATCATCTTTGCAATTTGAACGGTTAGAGTAAGCAAGCACATATTCTATGGTGGAATGTTCTGCAGTTACCTTGCTGACACAAACTCAAGTAAAACTCAAGTAAAAATGCAAAATGGATTTAAAGTAGCACATTTTCAGGAGCCTGTGATCAATGTGAGCGTCCAATGGTCCAAGGTGAAAGTGACTAACTGAAAAACTGTTGGCTAATACTTGCTGGTAACTGCAGTATTATTTGAGATGGACTTGTTTAACTGCCAGATCAACTCACCTGTTGTAGCTCTGCTAAGTCAGTTTTTAATGGTCAGATTGTGTTAAAACAAAGCTCACATTAAAGCCTAACTTAAGTAACAAAGCTTCAGACAGAGCAGTGTCTACAGTTAGCATTATACCCCCAGGGAATGTTGATGACATCAGCCCCAAAGTATCATTATACTTATATGGGAGATTTACTGTTTTGAAAGAAATATCCAAAAATACAAATCCACAAACATTGCACCTTATCATGTTTGGGATGGCTCCACAAATAGAACCAGTAATTAACCATAAACCAGGTCAACAAATTCTGTCTAATTGCTGCTCCTGTCACCTGTTTCTGTGAAGACTCTGCACACCTGACCAGGCGACAGGTGCTTCAGAGGAGAGGCACTTGACTGAAAGGTTTTAAGAAGACTCCTGCACACTGTCACTCTTGCTTCACTTTTATTAAAACGTTTTGGTCTCTCTGACCTTTCTCCTGTCACCCGCCCTTGTCGTTCCCCCATCACCTGCATCTTTCTCTTGTCACCATTGCTGTCGCTGTCACTTGCACCCTCCGCTTTCTTCTATCACATGTCCCGATCCCCTGCTTCTGTCTCCTATTTCTGGCCCTTGCCCCTTTTATTTTCTCCTGCCACCCGCTCCTGTCATGTGTTCCGGTCACTTACTCCTGTCACTTGCTCCTGTCGCCTCCTCCTGTTATCTGTTTTGGTCACTTTTTTCTATCACTTGCTCCTGTCATCTGTCCCTGTCACTTACTCCTGTCGCTTGCTCCTGTTGTCTGGTCCTGTTAACTGCTTCTGTCACTTACTCCTATCACTTGCTCCTGTCGTCTGCCCCTGTCACTTACTCCTGTCATTTGCTCTTCTTGTCTGCTCCTGTCACTTACTCCTATCACTTCCTCCTGACACTTTCTTCTGTCACTTGCTTCTGTCGCCTGCTCCTGTTGCTTGCTCCTGTCACCTGCTCCTGTCCACTGCTCTTGTCAACACATGTGTAATCTGAGAGTTAAATAGCAGATTCCACCTGAGGTTTCTGACCCGTCTCCAGCTCAGGTTAAACTTAAGGGATTCTTGAATATCGTGTTGTCTTGTGAACCCAGCCTATTTCTATCTAACTCTGTGCTTTAAACTGCTACAAACCTGTTCTGAAACACATGGGATTCTTGTAATAGTTTAGCAGATCAGATTTTCATTGTTTTCTTTTCATGAAAGCCCCAGAATTTGTTTAGAAAATTTCATCAGTGTTTCCAGAATTGTTCCGTCCTAATCAAAACTTTATGATTTCTATGCTATTTTATTCCAAAGATAGTCCAATCCAAAGATAATGCATTTGAGATGGATGACTGGACACATGCCGAATAATTTTTATAAAGCTGCACTAAGTAACATTTCAGGTGGAGTGTCCGCCATTTACTTCTAAAAAAAAAAAAAAGATGAAATAAAATAAACTCCATCCTTTTTCTACCTGATTGAGGTGTAGATTATGTCAAAGAAAAAAGTGTTTAATTTCAACTTTAGTTAACTGAAAATCACTTTTCAAAATCCTTTGTACACAGTAAAATGTCTTTTTTTGGATTGAATTATTAATTTTGAATTGCTTATTTATTTGTAAATATGTGTCTGGTCGTTCTTCTGTAAAGCACTTTGAAATACTTTGTGTGGAACGTGCAATAAACCTGCCTTTGTCTCACTGACTTCATTTTTGACATATTTTGTAGTACTTCTGTTTTTGTTTCTCCTGCCCCATAAGTTGGCGGAGCACGTCCCCTGTCATCTGTCACCTGTCACCATGTTGTGTGGTAAATGAGTCTGAGTCATTGTTCATTTAGTCACACAGAGAAGGGGTGGTGCCAGGTGTAAAGATGCATGTGGCTACAACTTTTAAAAAAAAAAGAGAGAGAGAGAGATTGTAGTTGTTATGGTTCAGTGGATGCAGTTTCGTTACTTCAATTAAAAAAAAGTACTTCAGACAAATTGAACCAACCCTATTTTCAGCTTTTAAGCAATTCTCTATCAGAAATTAAGTTAAACAGTAAAAAGTACTTCAAAATAAATTAAAGTCAATCTAAAAGTTTAGCTAAAATCAAAATAATATTCTGAGTTGAAATGTTTAAAACCTCATATTCCTTTTTTTACAATGCAGGTGTGTGGGCGGCCTTACCTTATATGGCAGTTCCTCTTCCGATGCCGAGCCTCTTCAGGTAAATATAGAATCAGCTGAGGACACGCCCAAACCACAAGACCAGGTTAAGATCCAGAAAGCAGGGATTTTATGTTCAAACTCTCTAATTACTTTTTTAATTACACCAACTTAGTGATATCTGGCTGACTCAGACACACAGGGGCTGGTTAAGTGAGACAGTTTGTGGTTATTATAAAGCAGCTCTATTATGAAAATATAGCTGCTTTGACAGGTGAAACTAGCAACATGTAGCCTACATTCAAAGTGAGATAGGTGGTCAAGTTTATTCACCATCACTTTTAAATGGGAATTTTTTTTCCCCAAATATTAAATATATCATCTGCTCCTGCCACTTCCTCCAGTCACCTGCTCTGTCCTTTGTTTAAACCTGAGTAAATTTTCTTCCGCCTGCCTCTGACAAGTGCTCCTGCCACTGGCTCTCCTACACCTGTCACTGGCTCCTGTCATCCGCTCTGTCCTTTGTTTAAATTTGAGTAAAGCTCCTGTCACCTGCCTCTGATATGTGCTCCTGTCACCTGCTCCTGTCACCTGTCACCTTTTATATATCTTGTTTTAGTAAAAACTACAGTATGAATGTGCAAATGAACAATCAAATATAAACCATATGATCTTTAATGAATCAAAAATCACACTTTTTTTCTTTATGGAGATATTGTTTTGCCTGGAATGTTCCACAGTATGGCATAAAACTGAACAATCTCCGTGGAGACAAGCTCCACCAAACTAAGATTTTCAGTCAATAAAAACACCTGATGTAATCAATGAAAGTTCCGTAGGTTTATACCAAACTGTGGAACATGCCAGGCAAAGCAAATATGTTTTTTATGGATGAACCCACCTCCAGAAAAAAATGAGTCATTTGTGCAGCATCCACCATTATAAACAAACACACCAACAACAACAAAAGACAACAACAACAAAACTTCTTTTCAAAATAATATCTGTGTCATTTCTGCTCCTGTCACCTGCCCTTGTTGTTGCTGCTGTCACCTGCATGTTTATCCTGTCCCTGTCACTTGCACCTGTCACTCGCTTCTATCATTCTATCATCGATTTTTCTTGTTTTGTCTGATTTTTCCTGTTGTTTTGTTTTTGTGTGTGTAGGCAGCACGGTGGCTGAGTGGCAACACTCATGCCTCACAGCAAGAGGGTTTGGTTCGATCCCCGGGTCACCCAGGCCTTTCTGTGTGGAGTTTTGCATGTTTCTCCCCGTGTCTGGATGGGTTTCCTCCGGGTACTCCAGTTTCCCCCATCAACCAAAACATGAACGCCCTTCGAGACAACTGTTGTTGTGATTTTGGGCGTGAAAATAATGAATTGAATTTAATTGAAATTGAATCATGTGTCCCCTGCTCCTGTCTTCTGCTTCTGTCACCTACCCTTTTTACCCTCCCCTGTCACTTGCTGCTGCCTGCTGCTCCTGTCACCTTGCTCCTGTCATTTGCTACTGTCACTTACTGCTGTCACCTGCTCCTGTCTCTTCCTCCTGTTATTTGTTCCTGTCACCAGCTCCTGTTGCCTGCTCCTGTCACTGGCACCTGCCCCTGTCACCTGCTCTGTCCTTTGTTTAAACTTGAGTAAAGCTCCTATTGTCTGCCTCTGATAAGCGCTCCTGTCACTTGCTCCTGTCACTTGCCTCTGTCACCTACTTACTGTGTTTTTATAATGTCTTGTATGTGGTTTTAATGTAAACTCCAGTATGAACGTCCAAATATAAATGATGCACCACATATCAAGACAAATTTCTCCTAAAGTACCATGTCACTTGCTCCTGTTGCTTGCACCTGTCGTTGTACCTGTCACCTGCTCCTGTCAGTTTTCTGTCCTTTGTTTAAACCTGAGTAAAGACCGGAGCCTGTGCAGATGGCATCATGTGTCCATCAAAATGCTGCAGGGCTGGTGTGTCTGGAAGAGCCTCATCCAACCAGAAACTAAACACTTCTTCTTCGTCCTTTCTTTCTTTCTTTTTCTATCTCACCTCTTTCTTCTTACCTCCTCTCTCTCCTTTCTTTCTCTCTCCTCTCAATATCTTCTCTCCACCCCCATCTCTTCTGCCCCATCTTTCTTCACTTATCTTTCTCCTATCTCTCTCTCTCTCTCTTTATCTCCCTCCTGTCTCACTTGCTCTTTCTCTCTCCTCTTCAGTGCCTCCCTCTCTCTTCCTCCTCTCTCTCTCTCCTCTCTCTACGTCTCCCCTCTCCTTATGCCCCTGTTCCTCTCTCCACTTCCTTTATCTTATCACACCTGTATTTCTCTCTTCCACTGCTTTGCTTATTTTTCTCCTACCTCCCACAATGCCTACTTCACTCCCATTCTCTATCTTTCTCTCTTCTCATTGTCTCTTCTCTTTCTCTCCTTTTCTCCTCTTTCTCTATTTCTCTCCTCTCTCTCTCCTTATTTCTTCTCTCACTCCACTTCTCAGCCCCTTCTCTCTCTTTCTCTCCTATCTCTCCCTGTCTTTCTCACTCATTCCTCTTCTTGGCCCACCCTCTCTCTTTCTCTCCTCTCCATGTCTCTTCTCTCTCCTTTTCTCCTCTTTCTCTATTTCTTTCCCTTATCTCCTTATCTCTTCGCTCGCTCCTCTTCTCGGCCCCTTCTCTATATCTCTCTCCTATCTCTCCCTCTCTTTCTCACTCATTCCCCTTCTCGGCCCCTACTCTCTCTTTCTCTCCTCTCGATGTCTCTTCTCTCTCTCTCCTTTTCTCCTCTTTCTCTATTTCTCTCCCTCCATTCAGGTCCAACTGCATAACTGAGAGTGAGCAGAAAGTAAACAGCGTTGTGTTTGTTTGAGCTGTGTCCATAACAGCTCTGTCTGAAGAGTCTCCTGCTGGAAAAAAGAGCAGCCGCTGATTCAAAGAAAGTACAAAACTAAAACCAAAGTGAAATAATGCCTTTGTATAGTACTACTCTGCTATCATAAACCGTTCCATATGGTGTGACGCTTACTGAAGGCTGAAGGCTCTGTCAAATGCTCTATTAAACTTTAATCTAATTTTTATTTTAACACAATCTGACCATAAAGAACTGACTTAGCGGAACTGCAACAGGTGAGCTGATTTGGCTGTTAAACAAGATCTCATACATAAAAATACAGTCACAAGCTAGCTAGCATTAGCCAACAGTCACTCTCATCTTTTTGTTGAAAAACAAACTTCTAAACAGGACTGTGAATGCTCATATTGATCATAGGCAGTGGTGGAACATAAGTAAATACAATTGTAAAGTACTATACTTAAGTATAATAGGTATCTTACTTTTCTTGAGTATGTTTTAAAGTAGGTACTTTTTTACTTTTACTTCACTACATTTGAGAGAAAAAAAAGTATCTTTATTATATATATATATATATATATATATATATATATATATATATATATATATATATATATATATATATATATATATATATATATATATATATATATATATATATATATATATATATATATATGCATGTATGTATATACACACACAAACTAAATCAATTCAGTAGTTCCTGCTGAACAAAATTCAGCACAAAGCTTTAAAAAATAATTAAAATTTACATTTTAAGTACATTTTTAAACAAATACTTTAATAATTTTACCTGTGATACTTTTATTTTTACTTGATTATTTGTGCTCCAGCATATGTGCTTTTACTTAAGTAAGAAAACTGAGTTTTTAGATGTTCTGAAAATTGATTTTCAGAACATCTAAAAACCTTTTTGGGGGACTATGTTTGCTAATCTGTGTATTGTGTCTCCATGGTAACCACTGAACATCCCTCCGTAGAGATACACATAGAACACCCCCAGTGTGATGCTACTGCAAACATCATTACAGACTCTTGTTTCAGGATTTGTATGCACTTTAACAATAGTTTGCATCTTAAAATGTTCATTGCTTAAGTATTTTGTTAATTAAAAGTTTCATAAGGAGTTCACTACCTGCTTATGGAGATGCTGAGGAACTGCAGAGAATCACAGATTCATGTTCTACGCAGTATGACATTAAACATATCTATCTCCATGGAGACAAGGGCGCCACCTGTTCAAGTTCCAGATCAGATTTGTAAAGAGTAAGCCCACTCAGAGGATACTAGGAATGCATGTTTTTCATGGTGTTTTTGAGCAATAAAAATATGTGAGTGATTTCAAGACAGGTATATATTTAACATTTGTACACGCTGCTTTGTGAGTTGCTAATATGAACTGCAGATATGTGAACCTCATCTCAAGTTTTGACAGCTTTCAGTTCACGCCCCTCATGTGTAAATCACTTTGTACCAGGGCAGTGTGGTTTGTGCAGTGAGCTCTAAATAACTCCTTCAGCTTGTACCTTAAAAACACACCCGCGCCTGCTGCCAATCTACTACAGAAGACTCATAAAACAAGTGTTATTATCTGCCATGTGGGCCTTCACTGCCAGCTTCCTCCTCATCTGAACACCGTATGGGACAGAGGACGGGGCAGAGGGGGCGGGAGCAGAAGGGGAAGACATGGGGGACAGAGAGGGAGCAGAGGGTGGAGAGAGGAGGGAGAGAAGGGATAAAGGGCAGCAAAAGGGGGGACAGAGAGGGAGCAGAGAGGGAACAGAGGGGGGAGACAGGGGTAGCAAAGGGGGGACAGAGAGTGGTAAGAAAGGGGACAGAGGGAGGAGAGAGGGAGGAGAGAGTGGGGGCATCTTGCAATCACTCACAAGTTTTTATTCCTCAAAAATCCCTTGAAAAACATCCCTTGCATTCCTAGAATCTTCCGAGTAGGCTTTCTCTCCACAGATCTGACTTGTAACTTGGTCAGGTAGCATCCTTGTCCCCATGGAGGTAGATATGTTTAATGCCATACTGAGTAGAACATGGATCTGCAATTCTCCGACATCTCCACATGAGGGGAAACAGAGGGAGGACAGAGGGGTGTGATGGGCGGGCAGAGTGGTGAGAGAGGGGACAGAGGGGTGGGAGAGGGCCAGCAGAGGGGTGATAGAGAGTCAGCAGAGGGGTGAGAAAGGAGGGGGCAGAGGAGGGGCAGATGGGGGGGGGGCAGAGGGGTGTGTGGGTGGGGGGCTGTGGAGCAGAGGAAGTCCATCTCTCTCCCTCCTCGATGCTATCACAGAGCACAGACCAGGAGCAGGAAACCACAGAGCAGCCGGGCCCCGAGACAAGGCGCTGTGTAACTGATGGGCTCTTATCAGACTTACATAAAGACTGTAACCACGGATACAGACAGGAACATACACCTGCTGCACAGGAGGGGGGGTGGGGGTATTAAATAAGAGAGACAGAGGCAAGAAAGTGAACTATGTAACTTTTTAGGTGGGGGGTCCACAGTATGACATTCAACTTATCTACCTTGTATTTATTTAAAGGGCCCACATTAGGATATTTTCTGATCTGTGTTCTAACACTGTTTCCTCATCACAAACATACCTGGAGTTGTGTTTCATTCACACATGTTTAACACACAAATCCTGCATATTTAGGCTGAGGAAAACACTTTGTGATGTCATGTGATAATACAGGGAATGCTCCACTGTGCTCTTCTCCATACACCTTCAACTGCCAAACTCTACTGAACTAAAGGTAAAAGGAGCTGTTAAGACGAAAACTATCACTTCATAACCTCACAAGGTGGAACAGAGCATTCTGAGCTTTGGAGATGCAGAGAGACTAATAATGCAGGATTACCCAAACATGTGTGAATGAAACAAAACACAACTCCAGGTCTGTTTTTGAGGAGGTAACAGTGTTATAACATTAATTAAAGCTCACAAGAGTCAGTCTTGTGTAATATAATATAATTACATGTTAGCTTTAAAAATATCTTGACAAACATCCATTCCACTGAAGTTATTTATTAATGTTATACAAAATGGCATTGTTGGACTCATCTGCTAGATCGATAGTTCCATACTGCGGGCCATTCAAGGCAAAGCAATAACATCTTCATGTTGAAATGGCAGACTGTACTGCAAACCAGTAGCAAGATGTTTTGCAATTTACTTTTTTCTGCTGGCTGCCCTTCCTGTTGCACCCTGGAGAGACCCTGTGCTCTTCAGGGAAAACTTGAACTGGTTACCATCTGGTCGGAGGGTGATCACCTAACAACTGCATCTATATCACTCCATTACATCAGAAAATATCAGTGTAAAATTATTGCGGCCATTTTTAAAGGCACACTATGGAATATCTCTCGTAGACGGGCCACCACCTGCTCAGTCTCTATAGTGATGGCTATGCTAAAAATGTTCCACAGTATAACATCTATTTCCATAGAGACAAGCAGTTGACTCCCCTAGGCACAATGAGATCTGTGGACAGGGAAACCCAAAGCGAAAATGCATGTTTTTCCAGGCAGCATTAAGAGCATGCATGAAGTAAATGTAGATCCGCTTAATGCCATACTGAGGAATCCAAGTGCAGGGAAAGTAACCCTGCTCCTTTAAAGGATCTTTTCGGGTGGGTGGTCTGCCCACCTGCTTGTCTCCATGGAGAGGTTATTGTTTTGTCTGAAATGTCCCAGTATGGCATTAAATGCATCTTTTATTTGCTCAATAACATGGGTTTTTATTCACCTAAAAACTTGAATCTTTACAAGTGAGTGGGCTTGCCTTTTCGCAGATCTGACATGTAACTTGGCCCTGTGGTGTCACCTGCTGTCTCCGTAGTGACAAATAAGTGTAATGTCATACTGTGGAGCATCCCAGGCAATATCTCCATGAAGAGAAGCAGATGATGGACCCTCCACCAGAAAAGTTACATAGTGCCCCTTTAATGAAAATGTGCAAATATATTAAAGGCAGTTCAGGATATATATAAAACATGTCCAGTTGCTATTTGACACTGCAGCCATTGTAACCAAAATACACTGACCACCAAAAGTTTTTTATTACAGCCTGGTGCAATACTGTGTCTATAATGCAACCTTTTGTCTCTGTGCAAGTCCATTGGTGTCTCCAGTCTCTTATTCTCATCTACATTTCCATAAAACCAAAATGAGCGGGTGACGCAGCCAAAAACGAAGAAGAATTCCTAAAAATCTCATAGTTTTCCCGGCTGAAATAATGCGTGGTGCCCATGCAACCAAAGGCCTATTGTTTTAGGTCAAATTGAGACAAGCCTCAAAATAACTGAATAATAACACGACAGGAAAGAGTTGAACAAACTGAAAAAGTTGCTTCACCTTGCCACAAATTCCTCGTCTGGTGTGGGATTTGCAGAAACCACAAGCTTTAGCTCTAGTAGCTAACAAGCGGTAGGCTACGACGTTAAACATGGGATTATGATGCTAAATGGATTGAGCATGTCTGGGGGAGGATAAGTGGTGCTCTGACTCACAGAAGAGGATTTGTGGCTAGTCTCGCGCACTGTTAGAGACTTAGTATTGTCATAGAGATAGTGTGAAGTGATGTTAACGGTGTTAGCGTACATGAGCGTATACCCCCAGTGCAGTGGAGTCGTCAGCTGCCAGTGCACTTGAATGGAAAAGCCCTGTAACAAGAGGAAAAAGTCAAATATATGAAGTGTGATTTACAAGTGAGGTTGTATTAAAATGTGATGGTAGAAGGCTGTGGTCTTTTGCCAGTGTAAACCAATCTCTCGCAGCATTAACGACTCCAGAGTAATAGGCTATCTCTTTACATGTTGGTGTAGGCCTACTTGTCAATATTTTAAATGGCATATTTTTTTATTTGTTTTTCCCTGCAGGATAGTTCCATAAGCAAAAGCCAAATAGAAGAAACACACAGAGAAAGAGGATTGTCGACTATCTACATGCTGCCATGGAGATGTGGCATACGGTGAAAGATCACAGGCAAAGCAATAACATATCATTGGGCTGATCCTCTACCAGAAAAGTTATATCTTTTAAGAAAGAATGCGCTAACAACAGCTAACAGTATAATGTGCACTTCCTGATTTTCGGATAACAAAAGACTTTATGATTAGATGCAGACAGCACACAGAAGACTTATTTTGACTTCAAGAGCTGCTTATACCATATATTTGTACTGGGGCGAGACAAATTTGCTCAAATAAATGGTAAATTGTCACATTATTACACAATGCTTAATCACCTTCTAGACACTCAAAGCACTTTACATCAAGGAACCACTCACCCATTCATACACCAGTGTACCAAGACACTGGGGGAAAGGTGGGTTAAGTGTCTTGCCTAAGGACACAACCAGAGTATTCATCTGTGGAAGCCGGAATCTCGCCACCAACCTGGGGGTCAGTGGATCTGACTGCTCAGCCAGTGATGTTTATGTCGAGAGTGGGATTTGAACCACCAACCTTCGGATCAGTGGATAAACTCAACCACCTGAGTTACTGCCACACAAAACACAAGGGGGAAAAATTGGGCGCAGGGTCTTTAACTGTATGTACATGTAACTGATCTAATAATATAGGATGTGCATCATGGGGACCTGATTTTTGTCCCCGTAAGTCCCCATGATGTGATTGTGTACACAGATTATAGTCCCCGATGAATACCTGCCCCTGTTAGGTGAGGGCAGAGGTGTCCAAACTATGGCCTAGGGGCCAAAAGTGGCCCTCAGACCAGTTTTTATTGGTCCTCAGGCCTTCTGAACCGGCTCAATTGATCATAAGCAGTACTTTTAACAGCAAATTAAACTATTTCTACCACTATAACCTCAAACATCACATTGCATTGTGATACAGACCTAAAATGAATGTGTTTCAAGACTTATTAATATACAGTGGCTCTGTCACAGCTGTGTTTAAAGCACTGCATTGATCACTTGTCTGTGGCCCTCTGTTTCGAAAATATGTTTCGAGATGCGGCCATCAATAAAAAAGGATTGGGCACCTTTGGGTTAGGGACTCTTATTGTCTTTGTAATTTCAAAACTCTCAAGTTCTGTGGCATGATTCCAGCATCTTCCCCTGCAAAGATTTAACAGAGCATCACAGACCAGAGCCAAGTCCAACACCGCGACCCAAAACCAACACAAGTCTTCAGTAGAGGACACATGGGGGAGTGTTTGTAGTAGAAACCTGACACCAGGGAGGAATGCGGATTCTGCACATCTCCCATAAATGACTCATATGAGGGCTGCAGAAAGTCACTATTATTTCATGTCTTTCCATCAAAGTAACATGATAGTGGTTTTAACCAGCATGGAAGGCACCCATAGAAAACTAATACTAAACAGTTACTCAGAACTGAAAGTCTCATATGGGAATACAGGCTTGGCAGTAGTATCAACAATAAAAACAAAGTAGGTGTTTGTCTCCATGGAGATAAGTTTTTTGTTTCACTGACAGTGCTCCACTGATGGCATTAAACATACTTTCTTATTACAGGTCACATCAACCTTTTAATTACCTAGATTACCTTTAACCTCCTCACTCTGGATTGGCTCTTTGGTTGTTATGATACTCACAGTCGAAATTCCGAATATGGATATCAGCTCCAAATTAACTATAACTGCTAACCTTGATGAGCTTCATTTAGAGTGACATCACACTCCCTTAGTCCACTTTTTTATACAGTCTATGGGAAGGACATCCCCTCTCACAGTCAGAATGCAAGCTTTTCTCCACAAACCAATAAAATCATATTGGAATATGTATTAGATCAATAACTGTTCACTATGGGACATACCAGGAAAGCAGTAATATCTCTATGGAGACAAGCAGGCGGTGGACCCTCCACTAGAGATACAACTTCCCTCATAGAAATCATGAAAGGTTTTCAAGCTTTTTAGTGTTATTTAAAAAAACAAACATAATGAAATACTTTTTAGCCTAAAATGTTACACATCAGGGCTTTAAGTTTACAATGTGACTAAAGCTAAGATGTCCTGTGTAGTTTTGACAGTCCAAAATAATAATTACATAGGATCATATGACGATAATAAAAAACCATTAGAGACTTGATTCACTTAAAACACAATCCCACAACTGTATTAAAAACAAAGGCAGGTTTTATGAGATTACGTCTATTGTTACATCATATAATCTTTACTAATGCGTCAGTGTTTGTCACAATATGTTTGAGTTGTCTGGAAACAGCTGCACATGAGCAGCTCAAACAAACAAGGACAGAGGTGAAGTGAGGAAGGAAATACAGGATTTTCAAAACTGTGACTGTTAGAGAGGGAAGTTATGGAGATTTTACTGTCACTGGGTAAACTGTTCTCTGCATTTGACCCATCTTTGTGCATGTTTTGGGTTGATCTCGGAACAAAAAGGTATAACCTGTCCAGGAACATTACTATAGGATGTTCGTGTTGTGAGGTGAAAGCACTTAACAGATTCCCCCAGGTGAAGCACAGCACAAACCCATTATTTATACAATGGAGTATCAAAAAAACAAGGCTAGAATTGAATTTTACTGAAACTATAGATTTTTTCCCCTTAGAAGTTGTTGAGGACAAGACCTTTAAAGACATTTTTTGCTTCTAAATGTGAAAAACAGAACTAGCCCAAAGTTATTCCTCACTTACATTATGCATTCTGAGCATCCTAATTATTCACCATGATGAGTTTATAACCACTTTTCACTACTCAAGAGACCAGAGCGGAGTTTTGCCTTGACAGTAAAGTAAACAATGATCAGCAACTGTAGCACTTAAGGTGCTCTCTGTACCCTTTTGTAGTATTTGAATATGGCAATGTGGTTACCTTTACAGTTAGTACCAGAGTGACAGAGAGGATAGGCCAGATCAGACAGACACTAGATACGAAGGAGCCCGAGAGAATAACAATAGAGGACAATGACAGCACTTTGAGCTAAAAATAAAAAATATTGAAAAATTATTTGTATTAGAAGAAGAATTATAAGTGGGTTCAAGTATTGTTTTACAATGAATAAAAATACAGAAAAAATAATATAAACTACCATATGAATAGACCAAATGAAATAGTTAAAATGTTCTAATTGCTAGTTCTGAATCATGTTCAGAGCACTGTAGTATAACAGGAAGACCTGCTACTACAAAACAAGCACAATAATAAAAATTTTAACAACCAAATACAAGTATTGTGAACAGCACCTTTAAGTTGCTTGAAAGATTTAGTTAAACAACCCACAGCTAATCATTTTGATCTCTAAAAAGGGTGGGTTTTTTTTTTTACTGCAAAAAGGCTAGTGGAGGTTAGCATAAGGCTAGCGGAGGTTAATATGGACTCACCAATGCAGGACAACATGTGCTAACAAGGCCACAGGTTTTCCCAGGCTTCCGTAGGCTCTTGGCACACAGCAACTTCAGTATCTTAAGATTTTAACAAACGTTTGTCACTAACATGAATGGTAACAATACTTTAGGTAGTTTTTACATTGGTTTGTGCTTAACAATCTCAGAAAATGACAAGCAGAAAGCTGATTCACCACGTTAGCTTTCACAATAACATGAGCAAGAAGTTCTCTGCTCAGCGTTTGATGTGAGACTGAGCAGCAAAGTGTGCAAGGCCGGGGATGAACCTTGACCTTATTGACCTTTTTTTTTTTTCTCTTTTTCTTTCTCCTTATCATATTTCCTTCCAGACTTGATTACTGTAATTCTCTGCTCGCCGCCTGCCCCAAAAGTACTATAAGGAGCCTCCAGTTGGTCCAAAATGCAGCGGCCAGAGTCCTAACAGGAACTAAAAGAAGAGACCACATCAGTCCTGTACTAAAATATCTGCACTGGCTTCCTGTCGAGCTTAGAATCAAATTCAAAGTCCTCCTCCTGACATACAAAGCCCTAAACGGTATGGCCCCATCCTATCTGCAAGATGCTATTGTCCCGTACCAGCCAAACAGAGCACTCCACTCTCAGAATGCAGGACTATTAGTGGTTCCTAGAGTGTCCAAAAGTACAGTGGGAGGGAGAGCATTCAGTTACCAAGCTCCTGTGCTATGGAATCAACTCCCTGCTGATGTTAAACAGGCCCCCACAGTCTCTGTATTTAAGACCAGGCTTAAAACCTTCCTCTCCGATATAGCGTATGACCAGGTTACTTAGTGAGGGAGTTAGGGACATTAAAACCCGGGATAAGATAAGCTGCAGTAGGAGATAACTAGCTGGGGGAAGTATGGCAACCTGAGCACTATCCTCTCCTCCTCGTCTGGTCTTCCTCCTCCTCGCCTGGCCGATTTTTCTTGTTTTGTCTGATTTTTCCTGTTGTGTCTGATTTTTCCTGTTGTGTCTGATTTTTCCTGTTGTTTTGTTTTTGTGTGTAGGCAGCAGAGTGGCTGAGTGGCAACACTCATGCCTCACAGCAAGAGGGTTTGGTTGGATCCCCGGGTCGCCCAGGCCTTTCTGTGTGGAGTTTTTCATGTTTCTCCCCGTGTCTGGATGGGTTTCCTCCGGGTACTCCGGTTTCCCCCATCAACCAAAACATGAACGCCCTTCGAGACAACTGTTGTTGTGATTTTGGGCGTTACAAAAATAAATGAATTGAATAGAATATTTAAATTAACATATTTATGAACTTATTTTTTAATGTTATTTATCAATTATTTATTATAATTCTTTGTGATTTTAAGTGTATCAATATGTATTTGTTTTTTAATCACACGTTTAACTCTGAGTTATAGCCTGTATAAAGAAGTGGGCTAAGTGAGTGTGACGTCACCCATAGCGTTCAGCTCCAGTCCAATGAAGTTCAATGAGGCTAGCAGTTATACAGGCCAATTTGGAGCAGAGTTCCATATTTGGAATTTCGACCATGAGCATAAAAGCAACCAAAGAGCCAATCTGGAGCCAGCCTGTTGAAGGTAATGCCCCTTCCTGCTTGCACCACTGGTTTAGTGTGGAGTGGACGCTTAGCAATGCTGTCAGTCAAACTAACTAACCACTTGCTAATGCTAGTGGGAGTGACCTCGAAGGTACCAAATAAATATTCATATCTTCATTTACAGATACAATAGTGAAACGAGGAATGAGGAGCCTGTCAGCAGCAGTTACAGAGAGAGGGGCCACAGGTTTTCAATAGAAAGTCAATGGAGGCAGAAGCGCACCCATGCTCACTTCCTGTATGGAATGCAGCTCTCAGCGATGTCCATTTATTTATGCAATCTATGCTAGGAACACACACTTTCTGATTATCGAAAATAAAAAATAAACATTTTATTATTAGATGCAGACAGCACACAGCAGACTTATTTTGACTTCAAGAACTGCTTGTATTTGTACTGGAAGCAGAATTTTGCTCAAATGGGGCACAGGACCTTTAAAGTCATTATGCGGCTTGGAGGAAGTGCTCATCCGTTTTGACTCCAGCTTCAACCAGTGCATATTTTTGTTGTGTCCATGGGCAAGACAGCTCTCCCACCTTGCCAAACCATGACTGTGCTGTTTAAGTGAGTGGTCTGTCCCCACTGCTCTGACAATACAAGTCTTACCTCTGAGTATCGAAAGACACGATATATTAGGTCATCATTTTGAATTGTTATTATTCTTATTATTAGCGAGTGCAGAGCGAGGCTGAGCTGACACATGGAACAGTCCTTTTCCCCACAGGCCCCACTTTAAACTGTAACAATTGAACAAAGCAGAAATAATGAGTGTACACTGTATATATATCTGCCAAAGCTCACAGTGTGGAGTTTACAGCACAAAAAGACACGCACTATACTCCATGTCTCCTGCAGAGAAAGAGGGACAGTAGAAAGAAGGGAGAGAGGGAGAGGGGAAAGGAGAAAGAAGAGAGAGAGACAAAGAGAGAAAGATTCACAGTGTAAAGTTTACAGCACAAGAAGACACATGGTTTACTCCATGTCTCCTGTAGAGACAGAGACAGACTGAGAGAAGAGGATATAGAGAGAAAGAGAGGGAGAGAGAGGGAAAGGAGAAAGAAGGGAGGGGGGGATATAGGCATAACCAAGTGGCACCTATAGTGTACAGAAATATCTGTGCAAAGACTGGAGACCCCAAGGTGAAAACACCTCCAAAGGTCATGTCGAATGATCAAGCCAAGATCTGTGGGACTTCAGATACAGACTGACAGAACGGTGATGGACCAACTGGACATTGTGGTGGTGGTGGTGGATAAACAACAGACCAAACAACATTAGGAAAAAAAGAACACAAGAAACTAGAGAAATACCGAGGCCTCAAAGAAGAGCTGGAGAAGGCCTGGAAGGTGAAGGCATCAGTGGTGCCCATGGTCATCAGAGTGCTGGGGCAGTGACCCCCAAACTGGAGGAGTGCCTACAGAAGATCCCAGGAAAAACATCAGACATCTCAGTCCAGAAAAGTGCAGTACTAGGAACAGCAAAGATACTGCACAGAGCCCTCAAGCTCCGAGGCCTCTGGTAGAGGACCTGGTAGAGGAGCTTGGAAAAAAAAGATGATACCACACACGGAGGGTGAGGATGAGATTTTATTTTCATATATATAATAGAGAGTGAGGGGGAGAAAACAGGAAAGATAGAGAAAAAAACACACACACACAGAGAGAGAGAGAGAGAGAGAGAGAGAAACAGGAGAAGGGAATGAAAATGAGTGTGAGAGAGGGGGCGAGGGAGGAGTAGGGGAAGAAAAAAAGGGGGGAGAGAGAGGCAGGCTGTTAGTGTTGGCACAGAGCGGTCCCAAAGTGAAACTGACCTCATCCTTGATCTGTCCCAGTTCATAATGAAACAGCACCTCCACATCAGAGCATCACTCACACATTTATGGGTTTGAAATCATGTGACTCTGGGTTTGGTGAGGCTGATTCCATGTAAACAATTCACTTAACATACATTTAAATTGTATATATTAGTTTTCCCTGTGTTGGGGATTTAGTAGTGAGTCATTTTAGGTTTAAAACTGGATTTCAGCGTTGAAACTGGCAACCCAAATGAGAGACTTGTGTGAGGCGCATTATGCTTCTCGACTTGGATAATTGTCTTGAACAAAAACCAAACCAAACCAAATTATACCAATGTTTTTGTAATAACGAATGAATCAGCATCATATTTGTTGCCAATTAAAGCTATATTTGATATAAACAGTGGTGCAACATAACAAAGTAAAAGTACTAAGGTACTCTACATTAAGTATAATTTTTACATATCTGTACTTTACTTCAGTATATTTTAAAGTGGATACTTTTTACTTTTACTTACTTACTACATTTGAGAGCAGGTATCTGTACTTTCTACTCCTCTACATTTCTGAACAGGACTGAACAATAAAAGTATTTTTTATTATTGTTTGAGACCTGTTGAAAAGGCTGAGGGTTTAATTTTAACGTATTCATAGCAAAACAAAAATATACAGATTAAAACACAAAACTGCCAATTCAGTTGTTTCTGTTGAACAAAATTCAGCACAAATCTTTATCAAAATCACTACATTTGAAGCTTTATAAGACCTCAAAATCTGCACAAAATACTTGTTACTCTATAAGTAGATTTTAAATGGGTCATTTATTTATTTTACTTAAGTAGATTTCTTCGTTTGATACTTTTATTTTGACTTTTTTTTAGCTCCAGTATCTGTGCATTTACTTACGTAACAAAATTCAGTACTTCTTCCACCAGTGGTTTTAAACATGTCATACCTATCCTGGGGACACAGACAGTTACCAGCAGATGTAGTGGATAGTCATGACTCCACACCTCCAAAGAAGTGGACTAAGTGAGTGTGACATCAACCACAGACTGAAACTGAGATTACTGTTGAAACACAAATGTACATGTTATAAAAGTGAAATACCTAAACTTATATTTGAAACAATCTCCTCTTTGACTGGACTTGTGCAGAACAGTTTGGGCGTTTGGTGATTTCATTGGTCAGTGCGTGTCCAAGTGTTGACAGTATAAGTGTACCATGGGGTCAGAGGTATTGAGTGATGGGCTAATTATCATGGCTGGAGGTCGACATGTGTTTGGTGATGGTTGGTCCACATTTCCACCAATTCACTGGGTGGCCTTGAATTGGCAGGACTCATCTTGGTTTCATTGGGCTAGTAATAATAATAATAATAATAATAATAATAATAATAATAATAATAATAATAATAATAATAATAATAATAATAATAATAATAATAATAATAATTATTATTATTATTATTATACATTTTATTTATATAATGATTTTCAGGACACACAAACAGTGTTTCATTCACTCAAGTATTTTCATCATGTTTGTCAATGTTGTATTTTTGCTGATTAAAACAAAATCAAAAGTTATAAACTAAAACTCTGACTAAAAGGGGATATTTCTGTTGAAAGATGAAAATTAAACACAAATGGATAAAAGGATTGAATTGAAAAACTAGATCCAACTTCGACTCAAGTCCCAAACAGGAGTGGCGCCAGGGGGGCTTGAGGTGGCACTGCCTCCCCTAGAATGACCAATGCAACCCCATACCTCTACCAACCAAAAATGTCTGGCGCCACCCCTGGTCCCAAACCAGACCTAAACAAACCTAATGCCCATGGAATACGTTGTGTCCCACAGAACAATGCAATACAATTTATCGTAGTTAAAATAAAAATATAGATATTTTCTGACTGGAACCAAAAATGAACAGTAATTACTTGGAAAATTGAAGACATCAGAATGTCTGGCCAGTAAAGACTATACTGCACACTTTTCCTATCCATGGGTTTCAGGGGGGATGAAAAATGATTGCCATAGTAATACACAACTCAAAACAAAATATTCTATCTTTTGAACGGTAAAAAGTCCTCAAAATGGCACCTATATGACAGTACTGTACAAACCGCCACCCTTATTTCCCAGAGTACATTTGGTCACCATTAGCATGCTAGTTTTTACTGGTATTTCCATGATGGAAAAACTCCACTCAGGACTCTGAATAAGTTGTGTTCATGTGATATCACAACATCCCTCTATCAATCCCTCTAATTTAAACTGAGCTGGAGACAGCTTAGAATTCTCAGGTGGAGTTTGCTGTGTAACTGTCAGATTGTAGATGTGTTGACATGGTTTATGGTTAATATTTCTGTAATTATTGAGCCTATCCACATGAAACAAAAACTGGCACAAATGTCACCTTCTTCTTTGTAGGTTTAAATAAACAAAAGTCAAATACATTTTTTACAGTATCCTCAGAAAGTTGTGCCATTCTTCAACCCCAAAGACGTGATTGTCGCCATCTAAAAGGACTCGTATTGCAGGTTTGTGGAGCCAATCCCAAATAAATAATGATGAGGTTCAATGTTTGTAGATTTGTATTTTGGATATTTCTATGTTTTTAGTATAATCTTCCTTTGCAAATATACGTAAGTCTGTGATGCAACACATAAAAACTTTCTGAAGGTGCCAGATACAATGTGTAGCTAGAGACCGTGCTCCTCGGCCCTGCCCATGTGGTAAAACAGTCCTCTGCTCCAGTGAAAGAGAGCAGACACACTGGATTATGTTTCTTTACTTTGGATGAAGCCGATCTCTCTGCATCCCTCTGTTCTTCTGCAGCTAAACATGACAGACAAGGACAGTTATTACAAGAATAGTAACATCCGCCATAGGCCTACTGCTTTGAATGAAGAGTCAGATACTCAGATATTGTTAGTAGTTTGTCAGTTGGCCAGTCAATCTGATGATAAATTAGATAGATAACTGTATGTTGTTAATGGTAAATGGTCACAGGGTTGCATTTTTAAATGAAGCTTTTCCACCTTCTAAGCAGTCAAAGCAATTTACATCAAGAACCACTCACCCATTCACATTCACACACCAGTTTACGCTGACACTGAAGGCAAACTGGGTTAAGTGTCTTGCCCAAGGACACAACAACAGCATTCATCTGTGGGCTGGTGGATCCGACCACTCTACCAATTATGTTTATGTCGAGAGCGGGATTCGACTCACCAACCTTCGGATCAGTGGACAAACACTCTACCATCTGACTTTTTAATTAGCTATTTATGAGGTAAACATGTTCAAATAGAGCTTGTACTTCCTGAACAATTTTGTCCCTCACGTGCTTCCGTACCTGGAGTTAAATAAGTGTCCTGTGGAGAAAGGAAAGTCAGAGCCGTGTGAAGGACTGAAATCTGATCACTTTAATCACATTTGTACTGAGTGTGCTGCAGGAGGCCAGGCTTTATATGAAAAGCCGACACCCAATATCTGTGTTTATATCAAACTGGAGCAATACGAGGAATAAGGCCAACAGAAGCTCGAGGTAAATAACAAGAGTCTGTGCAAAGCCATCTGGACACTTTTCATAGAACTCTACTTCTCTCATATGAATACTGTATGAAGTTGTGGGTTGTAAGGCACTGTACCTGATGTTTACAGTCTTAAAAATGTGAAAAGCAGAACTACTACTACTACTAACATTTTGCAGTGGTCCAAATTTATTCCTCACTTACCTTATGTATTCAGAGAATCCAAATTATTCACGCTGATGAGTTAATAAGTGCTTTTCACGAGGCCAGAGCGGAGTTTTGCATGCTAACCACACACTTCCTGATTATACTTTGACCTCAAGAGCTGCTAAGGCTCTTTACTGGGAAAATTGTAAATGGTCACATTTTTATATAGCATTTTTCCACCTTCAACATTCAAAGCACTTTACATCAAAGAACCACTCACCCATTCACACACACATTCATACACCAGTGTACACCATAGATTGTATATGTAAATGGACATAGCTAACCTGTTACTCAACATATTCTAAATGGGCTCGCTTCCGGCTACATCGACTCTGGCTTCAATTCACTTGACCTCTACATGTAACTGCACAACTACATGATCCTGTTATTTTTATTTTGCTATTTTGTCCATAATTTAGATATGAGCATTATTATTAGCAACAGCTTTGACTGACAGCGTTGCTAAGTGCCTACCCTTTGCTAAACCAGCTCTGCGGGCAGGAATCGGTGTTACCTTCAATGGCCTGGCTCCAAATTGGCTCTTTGGTTGCTATTTGCTTCAAATTGGCCCCTATAACTGCTAGCTGAGATGAGCTTCATTTGACTGGAGCCGAACGCTGTGGGTGACATCAAACTCCATTAGTCCACTTCTTTATACAGTCTACGGTATATGCAGACACTGGGGGCAAGTTGGGTTAAGTGTCTTGCCCAAGGACAGAATGACAGCATTTACCTGTGGGAGCTGGAATCGCACCACAGCCGGTGTGTCAGTGGATCTGACTTCTCTATCAGTGATGATTTATGTCAAGAGCAGAATTCGAACCGCCAACCTTTGAATCAGTGGTCAAACACTGAGCTAAGATGTATTTTGCTCAAAAGCAGGTAGCCTTTAACTTGTTAAAGGCAAATATTGCTTATCGGCCACAATAACAAAAGAAATATCAAATATTGGCTGAAAAAATGTCTATTGAACCATCCCTCATCTTAGTGTGTTCACAATTGTTAGGTAGATAAGTTACTCTGCTGACTGATCTGTGTGACAGTCAATGATTTGATCCAATTATGTGAAATGAATACAAGTCAGTGAAATGCTTCCTTGGCACCTTTTTGTTTCCTAGCCTCTCTTCCTCGGCTGTGTCCACTTTCCCACAGTTGATCCTTCCTTCTTTCTTTCCTCTGTCTTCTCTCCTCTGTGCCTCGCCCAGTTTCTGCCTCATGTTTAAAACGTTCAAAACTTCGGCCAAAACTCGCAATACGATTTATGGTCCCTCATTTCGCTGAGTTACGCTGCTGCCTGCTCCTCCTCAGCCGCCCAGGTCCAAAAGACAAGCGCTCCCCTTGTACGCCAAGGCTATCTCACACGCAACACACTGTCCAGAAAGCAGATCACATTTAAGTTCAAAGTTGTTTAGTGTCCATGACCAAAACTGATTATCGATGTCATATATTTGGAAAGGCCTTGTATACAAACGATTTCCGCTGCTGTTCATGTTACTCAAAAACACCCGATAAGAACAAGCCCATGTCATGTAGTGGAATAGTGTATATGAGTTACATTACAGAGGGGGTAATTTATTTCTATTGGGTATTAACTGCAAACACATAACATTTTTACATCACCATGTTGCCTTTTATTGTTTTGAAAATACTACATTCAACCAAACGGTATATTAACAAGCTTTCACTTTCGTGTTTGGCATTATGAGTCTCACTATCATGTTTTTGAATATTTATAGAGAATTGTCATGTGGGCGCATGGGTGGCATAGGCTTTAGTCTCATAGACACTCATTAGCTATCGTATTTAAGGCAAGGCAAGGCAAGTTTATTTGTATAGCACAATTCGTACACAAGGTAATTCAAAGTGCTTTACAGAATAAGAAAGACATTAAAATCACACAAATCAAAACATAAATAATCACAAATAATCATCATAAATTTACCATTAAAAGAGAAGAGTGCAGAATAAAAACCTTTCAGTCGTATGCACAGCTAAACAGAACCGTTTTGAGCCTGGATTTAAACATTGTCAAAGTAGAGGCCAGTCTCACATCTTCAAGAAGACTGTTCCAGGTTTTAGCTGCATAAAACTTAAATGCTGTTTGTTTAGTCCTGACTCTGGGCACCAACAGGAGGCCGGTCCCTGAAGTCCACAGTGTGCGAGATGGTTCATATGGCACTAACATGTCGGAGATATACTTTGGACCTAGGCCATGGAGAGACTTATACACAAGCAGAGCTGCTTTAAAGTCTATTCTTTGAGCTACAGGAAGCCAGTGCAGAGACCTGAGCACAGGACTTATGTGCTCGTACTTCCTGGTTCTAGTCAGGACCCGAGCAGCAGCGTTCTGGATGTACTGCAGCTGTGTTAAGGCTCGTTTGGAGAGGCCAGTGAGCAGGCCATTACAGTAGTCCAACCTACTGGAGACAAATGCATGGATATGTCTCTCTAAGTCTGGCTATGACAGTATACCTTTGATTTTTGCAATGTTCTTTAGGTGGTAAAAAGCTGCAGATGTTATTGATTTGATGTGGCTGTTAAAGTTCAAGTCTGAGTCCATTATTACCCCTAGATTTCTAGCCTAAGTTGAAGGTTTTAGGGAGAGAGACTGGAGGACTGCTGACACTTTCTCTATGTTTCTGTGGGGAAAAAATGATGACTTCAGTGTTGTTTGTCTGAGTTTAGCAGAAGAAAGTTGTTTTGCATCCACACACTGATCTGTTGGACGCAGTGGCAGAGTGAATCCACTGGTCCATATTCACCTGCTGCCAGTGAGACATTTATTACAATACAAATGAATAGGAGGCGCAATAACTTTTTATACTGATTTGTACTGTAGGTGTACTGTTCAATACAGTTAGCTTTTGTGGCTGATCAACTCAGTACCTCAACAAATGGTCCAGAGAGAGTGTTTGCTCAAGCCGTAACAATAATAGACATCCAAATGATCAGTTTGTAACTATAAACTTTGGTGAGTGTGCCCATGAAATCAGGCCTGCCATGTATATAAAAGGCCCTGTACCCCCTTTTGATGTGCCCAAGCAGAGATATTTTGTAAAAGCAGCTATCGGGATCAAAATAAGTCAACTGTGTGCCCTCTGCATCTAATTATAAAGGATCTTATTGTCCGATAATCAGGAAGTACGTGTTAGCTTGCTAGTTGTTGACAGCAAAACTCTACTCTGGTCTCTGACCATTGTGAAAAGTGCTTGTAAACTTATTGTGGTGAATAATTAGGATGTTCAAAATGTATAAGGTAAGAGAGGAATATAACTTCGGACCACTGCTGTTTAAAATGAACTAGTTCTTTTTTTCAGGTTTTTAAGAGGGTAAAAATGAGGTATGGCGCCTTCAAGCTTGTTCCGTGTCCCTCTGTGCACTGTTCAAACTAAAGGCTGCTGTGCATTTGTGCTTGTTTTCTGCCGAGCCCAAAGTGGATTATAAAATTGGCTTGGAGCGAGCGTAAAATCAAATCTACAATCCCCCTGCTTCCCTTTGTGAATACAACCAACCCAGAGGCCTCAAAGCTGGCGCGTATTCCTGTGACCTTTGACCTCTCAGCGCCAGGGCAAACTTCCACCTCTCGGACGTGCAAATTCGACAAACTTTCCGTATTTTTCTTGGTTAGGTTTCAGCCACTGCATCGTATGAACAATGTTAATGATTGAAAAGGCTGCTCCAGAAAAGTGCATGGACCATTTACGAGTGTGTCCCCTGGTCTCGGCTCAGAGCTCACATTTCAGACCCCAGTACAGAGCTGGACAAATACACTACTGCTGTTTGCAGAAGAAATCACTTGAAAATAAACATAGAATTAGGATTAAATAGCTGCATAATTAAATTTGAATGAATCACAAGGGCCTGACGGTCACTTTTTAGGTAACGTCTCCCTTGGACTTGGAGCCAAGTGAGGATTTAACAAGGCAGAGTTCAGTATTGCTTTTTGATGATATACTATGTTTCTTTAATTAACCTTTATTTAATCTGGAACAATCATGCTGTCATCAAAGGTATTTACTTTATTACCTTATTGCCTTTAAAGGTGCACTGTGTAACTTTTCTAATGGAGAGTCTGCCACATCCTTGTCCCCATGGAGATGTTATTGTTTTGCCCAGAACAGTATTGCATTTAACATTTTCTGATGAAAATAACTTTCCATGCATAGACTGTATATATAAATGAACATAGCTAATGCACAAGCCACCGCATTTGAAATTGTAAGTGAGCATGGGCACGCTTCCGGCTCCATCAACTCTGGTTCTAATTCACTTTACATTGGAAAACTGTGGCCCCCCTCTTTGTAACTGTTGCTGTCAGAAACATCATTTTGGTCTCAAAATGTTCATATTGACCCGCTCTACATGATTCTGGTATTTTCATTTTACTTTAACAGCCTCGCTGTAGATTGGGTCTTGGGTTACTATGATACTCACATTGGAATTCCAAATATAGAACATGGCTCCAAATTTGCCCCGATAACTGCTGGCGTCGAAGAGTTTCTTTTGACTGGAGCAATGGTGACGTCACATTTCTTTAAACAGTCTATGGTTCCATGATGATGCAAACTTACCAAACACTTCATGTTTTCAAGGTATGCTTATAGTAATAATACACCTGTAAATAAATAACTGATAATGCCATACCGTGGAAAACTCCAAACAAAGCTACAATGTCACCGAAGAGACAGGCAGTTCTTGCAGTTCTTTCTTAAACTTATGTATTTCCTTGAAGGTGACACCACCAGGCTAAGTCACAGGTCAGATCTGCAGAGAGTCTTAATGCGTGTTTATCAAGGTAATTTTTTAGCCATGAAAACACAAGTAATTTAATAAATTCAGGATACATACTGTAAGTTTAATGCTGTACTGTGGAACATGTCTGCTATGGGTCAAATGCAGAGGACAAATTTACAGGAACAATAAAATGCATCTTAACTTTAAAGGTGCAAGATGGATCTTTTCTGGTGGGTTTGGGTCGTCTGCGTCTCACCATGGATCCACCATTAGGCATTACATTGTCTGTCTTGCATTTAATCTGTTACAGGTTTTATCCATCCATTGTTTTCATGGGGGCAGCAGTCTATACACACACACACCACTTATATGTATGTATGTGTATATATATAAACTCAATACCCAGTTAGCATTGAGCATTGTATCCCGGTTTAGCCCTCCCTGTGCTCCAGTCTGCTCCAGTCTCCTGTGGTCCCATAGTTAAACATGAGCCTCTGAGTGTGTGTTTGTAGTCTCGCAGAGTGGATTGTTCTTTTCAGCGGGCCACGACTGTCTCTGCATATTTTCATGGCCAAAATGTTATCGAATATTTACTGAGGAGGTGAGGCCTGACCTATCTCTCCCACTATTCCCTTTCCAAACATGATTACAAAACCCACCGAGCGCCGGCTCCCTCCTTGGCATTATGTGGCACGCGCTCAGTTGACTTTTGAGGCTATTTAAATGTGGTGTCTGTGTTTATCGTCCCTGATTGGGTTAAAGGGGATAAAGGGTTATACTCACCAAGATAAAGCTCCCCATACGACGATTAACTGCAGTTTTATACTAAACATTGACTTTTACTGTGTGTGCAGTGAAGAGGAGAGGTCTTTTAGCTTTTCAAAATCTATTAAATGCATTTGAAGAAAACGACTATCGCTCGCCTCACAACAAAATAGTTCCAAGTTTGAGTCCCAGAATGCATCTTTCTGAGTAGAGTTTCCATGTCCTCACTGTGTCTGGTGTTTCTTCCATTGTTACTCTTATGTAAAACTAAAGTACGCATAATATATAGGATAATCTCCTAGCTTGCTTCTTCAAGTAATCTTGTCCTGTTTATAAGTACTATTGTTATGTTACTGGTGTTAGGGTGCAACATACCTCAGCAAAAAACCCAAAATGAATGTGTTTAAGTGCATGAGCAAGGAATCATTACAGGGAATCAAACCTTTGTGCAGCTGCACAAAGACTTCTCATTATTGTATGCATGGCATGTAGTTTAATGCCCTACTAAGGAACAAATAGAGCAATTACAGCATTAAGCAAAGCAATAACATCTCCATTCAATCCAAGTTTATTTCATTTTTTGTGCTTCACACAAAAGTCAACAAAACAAATATACAGATAACAGGACACAGGAAAAGAACAATCAAACACCTTTTTATCCTGTCTAGCATTAAATGCCAGGGAGAAGAGGTGGGTTTTCAGTCTAGTCTAGTCTAGAGGGCGTTGTTCCATAGAGTGGGCGCTGCCACAGAAAAGGCTCTGTCACCTCTGGTCTTGAGCCTGGCTTTGGGCACAGCAGCAGGAGCTGGTCAGCTGACCTCAGGGCTCTAGAGGAGTATAGAGCTGCAGTAACTCCCTCAAGTAAAGAGGACCCATAGAGTGCACACAGGATCCATAGAGTGCACACATTTAAAGAGGACCCATAGAGTGCACACATTTAAACACAATTAGTAACATTTTGAATTGCACATATATGAAGCAGGAGCCAGTGCAGCTGCACAGCACAGGCCTGATGTGTCTCGTCTCTTAGTTTTTGTCAGCAGACGAGGTGCAGCATTATGGACAATGGAGACATGGAGTCACTAAAAAAGTTACACATGGATCTCAGGCAGTTATGTTTTGGCCCAATTTGAACTGTTTCACTTTGTATGGTCAGAAATCAAGGCTCAGTTACTTATTACTTTCTCATATGAAAATGATTCTATACTTGTGCTAAAATATACAAAACTCCATCCTGTAGGACTGTCGTAACCAGCGGGGCGTAAGGACCAGAGTAGCGAGACTCACAAAGTTTTATAATGGCTTTAATCTCAACAAGTGTTCGTAGATCCAACGTGGCTACAATAAATGTTCATAGCAATCAAAGTTCATAGAGATCAGAGTTCGTGGGTCAAACGTAGCTACAATAAATGTTCATCAAAAACAAAGTTCATAGAAGTGTTCATATAGATCAGAGTTCATAGGTCCAACGTAGCTGGGGAGCGTGGGTGCGGGTTCGTGAGCGTAGGGAGACACAGTGCACGGCAGTGAGGATACAGGACATACCAGGGCGGAGGCGCGGGTGCTGGGGTAGTCCGGAGCAGGTTCTGGGACGGATATCTGGAGCAGGACAAAAGGATTCCAGTGAGGCACAGAGGACGAGCATGAATCAAAAGTACAAAGCCAAAAGTATAATCACGTGAAACACGCGGACGTTCCGGCGCCGAGTGACTCGTCCGAACCCCTCTTATCCACGGCAGGTGGCGTTGATTGCGCTGATGGGGAGCAGGTGCGCGTGGGAGGAGTCCGGATTCCGCCCCGCTCCGGAGACAGACAGGTGAGGGAGGGGGGAAGACGAGGACACGGGGAGAGCAGAGCAGGGACCGTGACAGTACCCCCCCCTAAGGGACACCTCCCGGTGGACCCCCAGGTTTATCCGGGTGGGCGCGGTGGAAGTCCCTCACCAGATTCGGGTCCAAGATGCGGGCCCTGGGCACCCATGAACGCTCCTCAGGTCCGTAGCCCTCCCAGTCAACTAGGTACTGGAGCCCTCTACCCCTCCGGCGGACATCGATGAGCCGCCGGACGGAGAAGGCTGGGTGACCATCGACAAGTAGGGCGGGAGGAGGGGGACCGGAAGGAGGGCAAAGGTCGCTGGTACGGACCGGCTTGATCTGTGAGACATGGAACGTGGGATGAATGCGGAGCGAGGGGGGAAGTTGTAGTCGTACTGCAGAGTCATTGATGACCCTGTCAATCTTGAACGGACCAAGGAATCGGGGGGAAAGCTTGCGTGAGTCCGTCTTGAGCGGAATGTTCCTTGAGGACAACCAAACCGACTGCCCGGGTGCATAGTTGGGAGCTGGAATGCGCTGGCGGTCAGCCATCATCTTAGTGCGGGCTCCCGCCTTGAGGAGCGCCGCCCGAGTCCTCCGCCAGGCCCGACGACAGCGCTGCAGGTGGTGGTGGACGGAAGGCACCGCCAGATCCCTCTCCTCGGAAGGGAAGAGTGGAGGTTGGTACCCCAACGAGGCCTGGAATGGGGAGACTCCAGTTGCTGAGCTCACCAGGGAGTTGTGAGAGTACTCTATCCACGGGAGATAGGTGCTCCAAGCGGCCGGATTGGCGGAGACCACGCATCTGAGAGCCCTCTCCAGGTCCTGGTTGGTGCGTTTGGTCTGTCCGTTTGACTCCGGATGGAATCCCGAGGTGAGGCTCACCGAGGCCCCCAACCCCTCGCAGAAGGCGCGCCAGACCTGGGAGGTAAACTGGGGTCCCCGGTCGGAAACAATGTCAGTAGGGATGCCGTGCAGGCGGAACACATGATTAGTGAGCTGATCAGCCGTCTCCTTAGCAGTAGGAAGCTTGGACAGGGCGACGAAGTGGGCTGCCTTGGAAAAACGGTCAACAATGGTTAAAATGACTGTGTTACCCTGGGACGGAGGTAAGTCACGAAATCCACGGCTACATGGGACCATGGTCGCCTCCGGACCGGGAGTGGGTGCAGCAATCCCGACGGCGGGGAGTGAGACGACTTCCCCCGGGCACACACTTCGCACGCAGAGACATAGGCCCTAGTGTCTTTGTCCATGGTGGGCCACCAGAAGTGTTGTTTGAGTAACGACAGGGTGCGGGAGGCTCCGGGGTGGCAAGCAAATCGGGATCCGTGAGTCCACTGCAATACCTGGGAGCGAACAGAGTCAGGGACAAATAGTGTGCCGGGGGGCGCGTTACCTGGAGCTGGGTCATCGCGCTGGGCCTCCCGTACCAAGTCCTCAATCTCCCAGCGGAGGGCGGCAACCACACGGGATGAGGGGAGGATGGTCTCCGGAGCAGCACTGGTCTCCTCCTGAGCGAACTGGCGGGAGAGGGCATCCGGCTTCACATTACGAGTCCCCGGCCGGTAAGTAAGAACAAAGTTAAAGCGGCTAAAAAACAAGGACCAGCGAGCCTGGCGAGAGTTAAGGCGTTTGGCAGACTGAATATATGAGAGGTTCTTGTGGTCTGTCCATACCAGAAATGGTAGTTCTGCCCCCTCCAGCCAGTGCCGCCACTCCTCCAGAGCCAGCTTGACGGCGAGCAGCTCGCGATCCCCCACATCGTAGTTCGCCTCCGCTGGGGACAGCCGCAGGGAGAAGAAGGCGCAGGGGAACAGTCGGTCGTGGGGGTCGAACCTCTGGGAGAGGACCGCCCCGACACCTGTGTCGGAGGCATCCACCTCCACTATAAATTGTCGAGAGGGGTCAGGTTGATGCAAGATGGGAGCGGAAGTAAACAAAGTCTTAAGTCTATCAAAGGCGACCTGGGCCTCCCGAGACCAGGTGAACGTCTGAGCAGGGGATGTGAGTCTCGTGAGAGGAGCAATAACTCTGCTAAAATCCCTAATAAACCTCCTGTAAAAGTTGGCGAACCCAATAAACCTCTGGAGCTGCTTCCGATTAGTAGGGACTGGCCAGTCCCTAACGGCCTTGACCTTCTCCGGATCCGCCTTCACCTGGCCCCGCCCTATAATGAACCCCAGAAAGCTAACCTGATCGGCATGAAACTCGCACTTTTCTGCTTTAACAAAAAGTCTATTCTCTAACAGGCGCTGGAGCACTTGGCGGACATGTTGTCTGTGCTCCTGCAAGGACCTGGAAAAAATCAAAATGTCATCCAAATAAACAAACACAAATTGGTTCAGAAAATCACGAAGAACATCGTTAATAAGGGCCTGAAACACAGCTGGGGGCATTAGTGAGTCCAAAGGGCATAACTAAGTATTCAAAATGTCCAATAGGAGTCTTAAAGGCCGTTTTCCATTCATCCCCCTCCCTCACCCGCACCAAATGATAAGCATTACGTAAGTCCAACTTCGAAAATATAGTGGCACCGTGGAGAGGGGTAAACGCCGAGTCAATGAGGGGCAGCGGGTATTTATTCTTAATAGTTATCTCATTAAGACCTCTATAGTCTATACAAGGGCGAAGAGTCTTGTCCTTCTTGGCCACAAAAAAGAACCCCGCCCCCACGGGAGAGGAGGACGGGCGGATAATACCTGCGGCCACGGAGTCCCGGATATACCGTTCCATTGTCTCTCTCTCGGGCTGGGACAGATTGTAGAGGCGGCTCGCAGGTAAGGGGACCCCAGGCAACAGGTCAATGGCGCAATCGTAGGGGCGGTGCGGAGGCAGGGAGAGGGCCCGGTCCTTGTTGAAAACCTCCTGCAGGTCATGGTATTCCTCCGGGACCACCGACAGGTCCGGGGCCTTGGGAACGGGACCGCTCAGTGGGGAGGCCCCCTCCGCAGGAGACCGGGCGGACCGCAGACACCCAGCATGGCAGTCGGAACTCCACCCCGCGATCTTGCCCCGGACCCAGTCGACGACCGGGTTGTGGGCCCGAAGCCAGGGGTAGCCCAGCACCACCGGCGAGGAAGGGGTGGCGATGACATAGAATCTGCGGGACTCGTGGTGGTTCCCGGATAACAGCAGAGTAACAGGTTCCGTGACGTGAGTTACTCGTGCTAACAGCGAACCATTGAGGGCGCGAGCAGTGAGGGGGTGATTCAGAGGCTCCAGGCTGATGCCCCACTGCTCCGCCAAGTGGCGGTCGATAAAATCCTCCTCGGCCCCGGAGTCCACCAAGGCCTGGACAGGCAGAGTCCTAGAGCGGAGACAGAGGGTGGCCGGGAGCTGCAGTCTATTACAGTTCGCTGGGATCTGTGACTGACCCACCAGTACTCCCAGGGCTACTGGTGGGCTCTCTCTTTTGGCCGGGCTGGACAGGCGGCGACGAAGTGTCCCCTCCGCCCGCAGTAGAAGCACTCCCCAGCCGCCCGGCGTCGTATGCGCTCCTCGGCCGTGAGACGCGCCCTCCCGATCTGCATGGGCTCCTCCGCAGTCGGTGACGGGGAGCGGGCCGTGGGCCGCACAGGAGAGTGTCGAGCCTGCCGCCGACGCTCCTGCAGACGGTTGTCAATGCGGTTGGCTAGCGTGACCAACGCCTTGAGGTCCGAGGGCTCGTCCCGTGAGGCCAACTCGTCCTTAAGTGTGTCACGGAGCCCCTTGGCAAACACTGCTTTGAGCGCGCTGTCGGACCAGTCCACCTCCGCGGCGAGTGTCCAAAACTCCACAGTGTAATCCGCCACCGTCCTGGAGCCCTGAGTGATGGCGAGTAAGCGGGAGGCGGCGTCCGCACGATAGTGAGGGTGACTAAAAACGAGCTTGAACTCATTAATAAAAGCCTCGAAGTCCGTAGTATCCAACGCAGAGTTAGAGAACCTAGCCTCCGCCCACTA